>NC_061121.1:13867638-13941304 GCF_002878395.1 Capsicum annuum
AGTCTAGTGAAGCCGTGTGGGGCTCTTTCGATTCACTAGACTTTTATATTCAACAACACAATGTTAATAAGATTTACAGAGAAAGAGATAGAAACTTGACACACAATATTCATTAATCTAAGAACCCTAACAAGAGAAAGGACCCTAAGACTAATAAATATCAATACCAAGTTCTTACTTGGACCAAGAGGAACTCAAAGAACCTCAAGAACCTAGTTTCTAGCTAAGATACAATACTAGTATCACTCTACTAGTGAGAATTTGGTTTTGGCCTCTCCAAATAATGAGAAAGAGAAGTCAAAAATTTATAAGTCTTTGTTTATTGAATAATAGGAATGAACTAAAGCAAGACTAGCCCTATTACATGGCTTATATAGTCACTTAGAAAGGAGGGACAAAGACCAAATTACCCTTGGCATTTAAGTAGGTGGGTTTGGGGTGTCTTGGTAGGCCTCTTTACATTTTATTAAATATAGGCCCTTAGATGGGCTCACAAGGGCCTCACACATGGCCAAGAATGTGAACAAGTCTTGGAGTCATTGCAACTCACGTGCTTGGCTTCGTGTGAAAGGTCTCAAGCTAGGAATTCCCGTATCAGTATGAGGAGGATCTAGCCTGAGCCTGACGTTGAGCATGCTAGAGATATAGCTCCTAATCAGGTTTCACAGAATTCTTCTACCCCAGTCTTGGAAAATTTATTAATTCATTTGTTGACTTATTTTAAGGGCATTTTTAGTGCACTTAGTGTTCGTCCAGCTATGAGTGTTGTACCTCCCTTTATGTTAGAGTCTGTTAATGGTGTTTCTTTAATTTTGAGTGTGGTTCTTTCATCGATGTCGATATCTACTCATGGTATTCCACAAGATTTAAATATTTTTCCTCCTTTTATGCTAGCATTAGAGTATGGTATTCTAAGTTTAGGGGTTTAGACTTCATATATATTACCTTCTGAGGTAGGATCACATCTTGACATATCAACTGTGTCTCTTGTTGCTTTGGGTCCTATTATGTATTCTGAGGATCAAAATAGTTTTGAAAGATTTACTTGCTTGGAGGTGGTGGCTGAGGATACTGATGAGTTCTTAATTGATTGTTGGGAGAAGTTGTAAAACCTTGGATTGGTTGAGTTGCATAGAGTTACTTACACTGCCTACCAACTGAGAGATATATCCAAAGATTACTAGAGGTTACTTATTAGTTGAATATCTTTTGTTTTGCTAGAGATAACTTGGTATAATTTTTCTAAGGCCTTATTAGAAAGGTTCATGCCATTCAATTTGAGGGGCTAGATGAGAGTCAATTTTGATCATCTAGAGTAGGGTTCCATGTCTGTTGTTGTGTCTAAGGCATGCTTTTATGCCTTATTAAGATATTCTATTACCAGTATTTCTACTGAGTTTGAGAAGAGTCAAAAGTTTATGAAGGGACTAGATGTTTCACTTCAATCGGCTAATGCCTAAATGGTAGTGTTAGAAGCATTATTTTATAGTATAATAGATCATGCTAATATGATTGATTTTATCCTTTGATCGTCTTAAGGAGGCACCATAATAGTGCACTATCAGGGAGAATTCAGTGGTCATAATCCTCGAGCCAGAGATTTTAGAGGTTCCCATAGGTACCATAGAGACCAATGTAAGAAACCTTCATGGTTCAGGTAGTAGGACTTCTAGTTCAGTGACTTTAGGTAGTTAGGATTAGTCCCAGGATGGTCTTTCTAGCTCAGTTGTTGCTCCTCATATTGAATTAGGTTGTAGAGGTTGCTGGTGTTATGAGTTTGGCCATGTGGCCAAGGATTTTCCTTGTTTTATCTTTAGGCATACTTTTATATCAATAGTGAGAGGTGATCATTGGGGTGGTTGAGGTATTATAAGAGGTGTGCGGACCATAGGTAGTAGTTGTTGTGGTGGTATTCACGGGTCTACTTAGTTTAATAGTGAACGTGGATAGTGCTATTATATACCCATTAGACCTGATGCATATGCTTCTAACACGATTATCATAGGTATTGCCCCTGTTTGTTTTAGATCTATATATGTCTTAATTGATTCAGATTGACTTTCTCTTATGTGTATTCGTAGTTTGTTTTGGGTTTTGATTTAGCTAGTGAGCCTCTTATTATGCCTATCCATGTATATACCTCCGTAGAAGACTCTTTAGTGGTGGATCAGGTGCACCGATCTTGTGTTGTGACTTTGGCGGGTTGTGAGAATTAGGTAGATCTAATTATCCTTGATATGATAGATTTTGATGTCATATTGGGTATGGATTGGCTAGCTCTCTATCATGCACTCTAGGGTATTATGTTAAGACTATGATTTTAGCTTTGTTGGGTGTTCCACTGATATCTTGGAAAGGTATGCTTCTGCCAAGTCCTAAGAGAGTTATATCCTTTCTTCAGGATCATCACTGGGTATAGAAGGGATGTTTGTATTTCTTGTCCATGCTCGTGATACTAGTGTTGATTCACCGCCTTCATTAGATTCTGTTAATATTTTTTATAAATTCATGGATGTCTTTCCTATGGATTTGCCTAGTATGCTGCCAGATTGTCATATTAACTTTTCTATTAATGTTGAGCCGGTACCAAGCCCATTTCTATTCCTCCCTATAGGATGACCTCAGTAGAGTTAAAGGATTAGTTCTATGAGTTGTTGGATTAAGGATTCATCCAACCTAGTTTATCACATTGAGGCGCGTCTGTCCTATTTGTGAAGAAAAAAAATAGGTCCATGCATATGTGCATTGATTATCTACAGTTTAATATGGTGACAGTTAAGAAAAAGGATTTCTCGTATTGATGATTTGCATGATCTGCTTCAGCATGCTTAAGTTTTTTTAAGATCGACTTGAGATCCGGGTATCACCACTTGAGGATTAGATCTTGTGATACTCCTAAGATAGTTTTTTAGACTCAGTATGATCATTATGAGTTCATAGTCATGTCTTTTAGGTTAAGCAATGCCCTATCTGTGTTCATGAAGTTGATATCAGGGTGTTTTGATCGTATCTCTTCTCCTTTTTCATTGTATTTTTAGATGATATCTTTTTTACTCCAAGAGTGAGGCTAATCGTAAGGAGTACTTATGGATTGTACTTCTAAGATTTAGGCTTAAGAGGTAGTATACTAAGTTCTCCAAGTGTGAATTTTGGTTGGATTTTGTCTCTTTCTTGAGTCATGTGGTGACCAAGGATGGGATCATAGTTGATCAGATCAAGATTACAGTCATTTGTGATTGGGCTAAGCCTACTTCTCCTATCGTGATTTGGAGTTATACAGGCTTTTTAGGCTAATATCGGTCCTTTGTTAAGGGTTTTTCATCTATAGTGGCTTTGTTGACCAAGTTCACTTAGAAAAAGATTTTCTTTTAGTTGTTCGATATTTGTGAGGCGAGCTTCCAAAGGCTCAATGCTTTATTGACACTAGATCCTGTCTTGACCTTGCCCAAGGTGGGCATAGGATTCACTATGTTCTGTGATACTTCTGGTGTTGGGTTAGGTGACGTATTAATGCAAGAGGGTAAGGTTATTACATATGATTCTTATCGTTGAATCCCCATAAGAGGAAATATATTACTCATGATTTAGAGTTATGTGAGATTTTATTTGGTTTAAAGATGTGGAGGCACTATTTTTATGAAAGCCATTGTGAGATCTTCGAATCACCGTAGCCTTTATTATTTATTCACCCAACGGGATCTTAATATAAGACAACATTGTTAGCTTGGGTTGCTTAAGGATTATATTCTATATCACCCAGGCAAGGCTAATATGATTGAGGATGCCTTAAGACGGAAGTTGACTAGTATGGTAGTTTGGCATATCTTTTGACCCAGGAGAGGCCTTTGGCCTTATAGGTTTAATCTTTGGATAATAAAATACTTAGGCTTAATTTTTGGGCAACTGGTGTGTTTTGGCATTTATAGAGGCTAGATTTTCTTTAATTGAGCAGATTCGAGCTCATCAGTTTGATGATATTGGGTTGAGAGTGATTTGGGATAAGGTGTTGAGTGGAAGGGCAAGCAAGCCTCACTTGACTCTGATTTTATTTTGATGATTGGAGGCCGATTAAGTATACCAAGAGTGTGTGATTGTGTTAGACTAATTTTGGATGAGGCTCATTATTATAAGTGTTCAATTCACCCGAGTATGACCAAGATATAGCATGATTTGAGACAGCGTTATTGGTGGGATGGTAAAAGGAAGGATATAGCAGAGTTTATTGCTTGTTGCCTATGTTTCCAAAAAATGAAGGCCGAGCATTTGAGACCTGGTGGTTTACTTCAGATATTGCTGATTCCTGAGTAGAAATGGAAATAGATCATTATGTGCTTTGTGAAGGGTTTGCCTTATACTTATCGTGTTTTAGATAGTGTGTGGGTCATCATGGATCGATCAATTGAATCTGCTCATTTCATCCCTATTTAAGTTTCCTTCAGTGCAGAGAGGTTGGCTCGTATCTATGTTTGTATTGTTTGTCTCCATGGTGTACCAGTGTCTATTATCTCCGATTGAGAATCAATGTTCACTTTTCACTTTTTGAAGGAATTTTAGGAGGAGTTGGATTTCCGAGTTGATCTTATCACAGGTTTTCACCCTCAGACCAATTATCAGTCAGAGTGGACTATTTAGGTTTTGAAGGGCATGCTCTGCGCATGTGTTATGAATTTTGGAGGCCAATAAGAGTAGCATTTAGCCTTGGTAGAGTTTGTGTATAATAAAAGCTACCATTATTGTATTTAGATAGCACCTTATGAGGCCTTATAAGGTTGGCATTATTGCTCTCTGGTTGGATGGTTTGAGGTTTCTAAGATAAAACCTCGAGGTATGGACTTGCTTCGAGAGTCTTTAGATAGGGTTTGGGTCATTTAGGATAGACATCGAACATCTCAGAGCAGGCAAAAATATTATGTGAATCATAGAATTCATACCTTGAGATTTAGTGTAGGTGATCGAGTCTTCCCTTGTGATTCGTCCATAAAGAGCATCATAAGGTTTGGGTAGAAGGGAAAGCTTATCTCCAAGTATATTGGGCCATAAAATTCTTCAGACTATTGGGGATGTAGCTTATGAGTTAGCATTACCCCAAATTAATCAGTTGTTCATCCAGATTTTTCAGTATCCATGAAACTGACGTTATATTCTAGGTGAGTTTGGTGTCATTCATTGGGACTCGGTGCAATTAGATGAGAGTTTGTCCTTTGTTGAGGAGTCAATCTGCATATTAGTCCAAAATATTAAGCGACTACGTTCTAGGGATATTCTGGTGGTCAAGGTCCAGTGCATAATCAAACTGTAGATGAGGCTACTTGGAAGGTTGAGTCCGACTTATGTTGTAGTTATCCTTAGCTTTATGTTGATTCAGGATTTTCCCTTGCCATTAGTTTAAGGACAACTAGATTCTTAGTGCTGATATTGTAAGGACTTGATTCTGTGAATTTTTCCTACTGGTGATTGAGTATTGAGATTATATAAAAGTTGTGAACCCCCCTTAAGTCCTACTAGAAAGCACTAATTCTTAGTAGTTTTATACGGAGATTATGTGATAACCTCGATCATATCACATCATCATCAGTATCACTCATATTGAATTCATTTATTTATACATCTTCAATGTTGTGTTTCTATATTTTTATCTGATGCATACCTTTTCTGTTTCTTTTACGTACCTATTCTCTTGTTTATGTGCTATATTTAGAACTGTTAGTGGAGATAGTCTGAACTACCATTTGGGATATTTTCTACTTGTAGGTGACGTCTTCATAGTGTGTATTTATATACCTTATTTTCTAGTTTGCTCAGTCGCCCTATAATACATACTGAGTACAAGTAAGCCATATTCATTTCTATAGTTCCCTTTCGGTGCAGATCTAAGTATGAATGTGCTGCATGGAAGCTAAGTCTGAGCAATGACAATACATTTGAGGGAGTGGCCGCTCTATGTTTCCAGAGTCAACCTCTGACCCCATCCTATCAAGTTTATCTATTATTTTGTATTTTGTGACAGACTTGTGTTCCTTTTGGATTATCAGTTGTATTTTCAGACTTTGAGTTTTATTTAGATTGTTCTTACACTGTGACACCTGGCTTTAGGATGTTTTTATGGTATTACTGATGTTTAGACTTCGGCTATTACTATGCATGAAGGGTTGGACTTCATTCTAGAAGTTTTGCATTGGGGTTTCGGTTATGATTTTCTTTTGCGTATCAGTTTGGGTGATTGACTTATTTATCAAGGCTTAGCTACGATAAGTGTCATCATGAGCTGAGTTTTTGTATCGTGACAACTTACCAATTACCACTCAATCACAACCCTTATCGATGACTATTGATCTTGAAATGGGCTACTAAGAACTAATTCCTCTTTTCACTTATACTTATCCCATTTGAGCATTGCATGAGACTCACATTACTAACAAGCACACGTACGGTCCATTGGAGTAGAATTGTATTGAACGGCAAAATTAAGGAGGTGACTATGTGATTAATAAAGTCTCCAACTTATAATAAATATTATTAGTTCATAGAAATAATTCACCAGTAATATTGTAAGTTAAAATTTTATCGATCTAAATTTGATTTTCTCTTATTATATAAGAGTGAGTTTGGCGGCTGAAGCAGCTCTCCGCTGACATGTCTGCTTCAGCTGCTTGCTTCTTGATTTTACTATATTATCCCTAATTAATTATTATAAGTTAGTTACATATTAAAAAATAATAATATTTAATAAAAAAAATGCTTCAGCTACTTGCTTCTTGATTTTACTATATTATCCCTAATTAATTATTATAAGTTAGTTACATATTAAAAAATAATAATATTTAATAAAAAAAAGTAAAATAGACATTTATGACATGTCTACTTCAGCTGCTTTAATAATAATTTTACTAAATATCACCCTAATTAATTATTATAAGTCATCAGAATATTAAAAAATATACATTTAATAAAAAAAGGTAAATAGATATAAAATGATAAGTTAACTCTTGATGTTTTAAATTAACTTCACGTCTTATATGAGGTTCACTTAATTTTTTTCACAAGTATTTTTATAGTAATTTTATTATTTCACTTCTAATTATTTATTGTGAGTCATTTAAGACATATTTGATTTCCTGCTTCAATCGTTATTTTACTATATCACATCTAATTAATTATTATGGTATAAGTATTATGTCATTTAAAATGGAATATAAAGAAAAGTTTTATAAATCACAATAATTAAAATTTTAGATTATTTAAAAAATGTAATTGACTATCAATGCCACAAAATTTTGGACAAGGAGAGTAACACATATTATTTGAAAATTACATAACAAGTATTATAAATTACAATAGTTAACAGCTCAAAATATCTTTTTAAAAAAAATAATTTGTTATATATTTCAAAAAAAAATACGTACAAAATATTATAAATCACAATAATTAACAACTTAAAAAATTTAAAAGATATAAAATATTTGATTGACTCTCGAAATTATATCAATGCCTCATAAATAGGAATAGAAGAAAAATATTATAAATCACAATAATTAAAAAATTAAATTATTTTTAAAAGATAATTGACTATCAACGCCACAAAAGTTTGAAAAAGGAGAGTAACATATATTATTTGAAAAATAAAAAAAATATAAATTACAATAGTTAACAGCTTAAAATATGTAAAAACATATTAAAAGTATGACTGATTATCTAAATTTTATTTGTGTAGCATAAATGGAGACCAAAAAATAATATATACTGAGCCCGTATTATCTAAAAAACAGTAAAATAGGCCCATCAAATTTATTTTTCACACTCTTTATTAATTTATACATTTGTAGAGTTTAATTTTGATCGTGAATTAAATTTTTGAAATATAATTATATTTGAATAATAAATCATGATTATTAATATAATTATTATTATAATATTAATTTAGAGTAGATGTTGGGCTCGTGTTTTGCACGGTTTCTTGACTTTCTTCTCACTACTATAATCTAAAAGATACCAAGCGATTGCATTTTGGTCGTACAAAATCCACCAAGTTTTATATTTTGTCAAAATCTTTTAGGGATTATTAGAGATCCTAACATATCTATTGGAAATATACTAGAAATTACTTTGGGGCAAAGTTAAAGCATTTTGCGTGCCAATTGTTGGTTTAATTGATGACCAAGAAAATCACGTATATTTTTTACTAAAAAGTTATTAAACTTTTATTTCCATTATTTTGATATTTAAAGTTTTACTGCTACTAATTTAATTTTGAAGATTTCAAGACTTGTTTAATTTTGGGGATATTGATATTGTCATTTTGCTTTAATAAAATAATAATATTTTTGTTATGTTCTATATTGCTTCCTAATAACGGCATCCTAACAACAATTGATCTACTAATTTAACTATATGCATGTTTTTTTAGCTGATGTTTTTCAACATCAATAGGCATACAACCACAGAATTTCCATTCGACCTTTTAGGTTATGATAACATGATATAGAGAGAGAGAGCGAGGGGGGGGGGGGGGGGGGGTCATGACATATTTGGTGACACTTGTAAATAAAGGGCAATAAATAAAAGAAGTACGTATACAAAGTGTGTATGCATATATAACAATGGTCAAGCGAAGTACATGTACATGGGAAACAATTCCCTAATTTCTGCAATGAAAAACCATAATAGCAAAGACAACGATAGGAATATTATAACCGACAAATGAACGAGCATCGCGATAAGCTGAATTTTGAGAGCATGTCCATGGAGTTGTTGCTGGTCATCATCATCAAGATCACTCCAGCTATCACTATCATTAAGAACCTCTTTTGGGTTGTCTTCATCATTAACAATATGTGAATTCGTTATAACAATATTAGTATTGGGTTTTGGAGGAGCAACTAATTCTGATGATGATGGTGATGAGAGGAGTAGGAGTTTTCTGTTGGTAATTGAGAGGGTGCTGGAAGGGAAAGTTTTTAGTAGTATGATTATTATTTTCTTTAACAACAACACATGAAGGAAAGAGTACTTGTTTAGCCATATTTTCTTTTGCTGAATGAAACTATTCACTAGTATTTCATGTATTTATATAGGAGAGACACAAACCTAGCGAACTATTCTAACATTGTTTGTCTTGGATTGGGATTTCTATTCCCTAAGATACGGACTGCAAAATCTTTTGCTCAAAGTTAATCTTGTCCCCAAGTCACTTCCTGTCCAAGTACTATACACCGTGCATTCATTTTTCATTCACAATCCAACTTAAATGTCACCCTTCTATATATCCGTATGTGTAAAAAATTCCCTCTCTCTTCATTAACTAAAGATAAATGAAAGTTTCATGTACATAACAATGTTTCGAACTCTTGAGAAATTAATTTGTTGATTCTGAATTATGACTATATTTCTTTACTTGGTCCTGAATGTATTTTGTGTGCATATTACATAAATTTTTTAACACAAATATAAAATTTGATTCTTTAAATATTGTGTTTTGCCGAACTAGTAGCTTATAAAGACGTGGCTCTTTATTAGATCGTTTGATTTTGTTATGTCAAGTGTACTCTTATGGTGAATATATAACAAGGTTGATGTTCATTGATAACGGGTGGGGTGGGGAAAGGATAGAATTCTATTATTCTTAGTAGAGGTTTCGAGTTTTAATAATTGACATGGAAAAAATCTTGTTACCTAAAGCTTTCCCTTAAATGGGTTTAATGTAACGTCAATATTAGCATAATATAGATAAGAAGATAGAAACATACTGAGAAACATGCATTACTATCCTAATAATTAGCTAAGAAAGATAAATCAAAACATAAAAGGTCATAAATGGCTATAAGTTATAACTAGCTTTAAAGTTTATGTTCTATGATCCTGTCGATTGTCCATTGAACACCAATGTCACACCCCTTTTATTTAACTCCCAAAAAGAAAGATTTTATTTTAAGTTCGAAAAGGGTTTTTATTATCAAGTGACAAAAGAAGAATTTGTTCCGAAAAGGACCTTTAACAATAAAAATCAGATTCGCCACTTGGCATAATTTGGTGTGCCAAGTCACCTTTGGAAAATCCTTTTCAAAACGATTTGACTCTTTAAAACCAGAGATTCCGGCTAAAGAATTCTGTTGACCGAGAGGAAGGTGTTAGGCACCCCTCGATCCCGTGGTTCGACCACGGTCACTTGGTAGAGCGAATCGGCTAATCTTGACACTATAAAATGTACAAACCACATAAACATACAAAACAAGCAAACAAACAAATCACACAAAATTAAAAAAAAAATCAAAATAATGTTCAGTCCAAATTATACAGTCCAGAATAAAAGAGGTACTAAAAATATAAAACCTATTCTATTCTAAACTAATCCTAAGCTAAACTCCACCAAACGTTTCGAGCCTTGATCACGAGCCTCCTTTGTGTACTACTACTTCGGCGCATTCCCCGGATAAATCGATACAAATCCTTCGGGGTATTCCCCGGCCAAATGAATATAATTTAAAAATTTTGTGCAATAAAGTAGAATGAACCATTCACGCGCATATTCAAATATTCCAACAAATCGTTATTCCTAAATTTGCCTACCCAAGTTCAGCATATCACAATTCCATCATGTTCAACATTATCAATACATCAAAATTAATCAATATTTATTTTTCCATTTCTAATTCTCACCCCGATTTCATTTACCCCAAAACAAACTCAAGTTGCTCTCAATAGAACCATTAATCAATTTTAATATAAAGTCAACGAATCAAATCACGCCAATAGCGAGAATTCACATACACTCAAAACACCACGAAATCACATCATCAACTTCGAAAACATAACAAAACAAAAGAGTTAAGAATTAGGCCTCAAGCGATTCGGATTTTGATTGATAATAACAAATGAATAAACCCAAAACCCGAACTCTCGAACGAGAAAAACCTCAACAACGTTTGAACCAACTCAGAATTGAGTACCCACAACCCGAACGGATCCGAATTCCAAACCAGTAAGAAACAACAGAATATCCGGAACAAGAATTTCAATGGAAACCTAAACCCAAACGTGAAACTCTAGAAATCCGAACCAAACAAGAAATCGTCAAGAACAGGAAATCAACAAAACCGTAATCAAAACTGATTTGACCCTTTTTAGGAGTAGCCGAATTCGATTGTGGCTTTCACCAAAATTTATGGAGGAAGCGGTTGTTTTCCAATGGGTCATTTTCAGAGAAAGATGGTGGATTCCGGCGAGCCGTTCGCCCAAAAACTCAAAACCAATCAGCTGGGGTATCTTCATTCTGCGTTTTCACACTTCTCACTCGATTTTATCTCACTCTCTCTCGTTGTTGCATCTTTCTCTCCGCTCTTCATCATTTTTAATCTCTGATCACCCTCGATCTTTGTCCCTCACGTTATTCTGTTGCTAGCTCTCTCTCTGTTTCTCTTCTCTCCCTCACGATCTCCTTCTCAATCTCTTAACTGTGTGTATTTCTGATAGTTGTGCGTGAGTGCATGAAGACAAAAATTAGTGAGGTATGAGTGATGTAATGTGTAGTGAGGTCAGTGCTTGTGAGCTGAGTGTTTTTCTTGCTGGAATGGAAATTATGCGTGTGTAATTTGTTTTGTGAGGAAAAAGAAAAAAGACGTGATGAGTGTGTGCAGGGGTCCTTTCTGTTACTGGCGTGAGGTGTTTATATGAAGGAAAATCCAATATGGCTTGTGTAATGGTGAGATTATGAGTGAGAATCCATCACCCCCTCCCCCTTTAAAAAAAATGGCCTCTATGCCTTTTTCCATTGGAAAGAGAATAAAAAATCTCCAAATGGGCCCCTTTCACGTGTTGCATATGGTATGTGCCTCTTCTCTTTTTCTTTTTTTTTTTTGGAATTCTGTATATATGGAATTGGCAAAAACATGTCAAGAAAGCTAGGTAAGAGGAGGGGGTCACATGAGGTAATGGTAATGGGGTGTGGAGGTGATGATGTGTAGTCAACTTTTAATAGGGAGGGTTGTTAATTTGTAATTAAGAGAATCATGAGGATTAGGTTGGTTAGGCATTTGTTATTTTTTGTATTTTTATGGGATATAATCACATGGATGAGGGTGTGTGGTAAGGTGAGCTAAAATGAATAAAATTGGACTTGGGAGGGACAAAATTAGGTGTCTACAGCATGCCCCCTTTGAATGTAAACATGAAGTATTTTCAAATAAAGAAGTAGACAACGAGACAGAATTTTATCCCGACCATTATTAGAAGAACGAAATAGAAGAAAAGAGGGACACAAAGTCTTGAATTAGGACATCCTACCTACCCAAGTTATGAGGGAATCAAGTGACAGGTATCTCATAGGATTGGAAGGAGATGGACTATACCGAGTTGGAGAGTCGAGTGAGGTCCCATCGAGGTTCCGGTCGCGGCTCTGTCATTACATCCAAAAATAAAAAATTACAAGAGTTAAAAAGATAAATAAAATTACAAAAGTCCTATCTATGCAGCTTCTTTTGAACTCTTGACTTGAGTTTCATCACCCTATTCTTCAGGCGAGCTCCTGACTTGCAATTTTTCAATTTGTTGCTTGACTTTCAATTGTTTCACCTTGTTGCTTGACTTTCCATTTATTCGCCTTGTGCTTCGGACGGCCTCCAATGTTGCTTGAGTTATCAAAACAAGGAAGTGTGTGTCCTTACAAATGCAGCTTGAATTACCCAAACAAGAAAGTACGTCTCCTTACAGATATTGCTTGAATTACCAAAACAAGGAAGTGTATCTCCTTACAAATACCGGATGAATTACCCAAACAAGGAAGTGCGTCTTCTTACAAAATGTTGCTTGAATTACCCAAACAAAGAAATGCGTCTCCTTACAAATGTTTCTAGAAATACCCAAATAGGAAAGTGTGTCTCCTTACCAATGCCTCTTGAATTACCAAAACAAGAAAGTGCGTCTCCTTACCAATGCCGCTTAAATTACCAAAACAAGAAAATGTGTCTCCTTACCAATGTTGCTTGAATTATCCAAACAAAGAAGTGCTTTTCCTTAAACATGTTGCTAGAAATACCCAAACAAGAAAGTGCGTCTCCTTACCAATGCTTCTTGAATTACCAAAATAAGGAAGTGCGTCTCCTTACGAATGCTGCTTGAATTACCCGAACAAGGAAGTGTGTTTCCTTACAAATGTCGCTTGAATTGTCCAAACAAGAAAGTGCATCTCCTTATAAATGTTGCTTTAATTACCCAAACAAGGAAGTGTGTCTCCTTACAAATGTTGCTTGAATTGCCCAAACAAGGAAGTGTGTCTCCTTACAAATGTTGCTGAATTTCCAAACAAGGAAGTGCATCTCCTTACAAATGTCGGTTGAATTACCCAAACAAGGAAGTGCGTCTTCTTAAAAATATTGCTTGAATTGTCCAAACAAGAAACTGCGTCGCCTTACAAATGTTGCTTGAATTGCCCAAACAAGGAAGTGCGTCTCCTTACAAATATTGCTTGAATTGTCCAAACAAGGAAGTACGTCTCCTTACAAATGTTGCTTGAATTATCCAGACAAGGAAGTGCGTCTCCTTAGAAATGTTTCTTGAATTCACCAAATAAGAAAGTAAGTCTCCTCACAAATGCCGCTTGAATTACCCAAACAAGGAAGTGCGTCTCCTTGAGATATTAGAGTATGAGTTTTACCATGGTTTTGATTACCAACTTTGTGTAGCAATATTTCCTCTTGCATTTGCGGAAGTGATGCATTACTAGCTTTGATATTTAGACCCTAAAGTCCTTGATTTGAAGATAACATGTATTCCTGTTTCATTCAAAGAAAACTTGTAAGTTTTAAAAAGATGGTGGCTAGTTTGTAACTTTGGCTTTTGTGGCAATTATCTTGCCCCTGTCACATTTAATCTTGCTTTCAACCATTAGCATATGTCATTGACTCGCTGCATCATTGATCCAAACTCAGATTATTAAGAGTGACTCTGAAACAAACATAGTATTTCTGCTTTGCCATGCTTCTTAGATATACCCTTTGAACCTTGATATTTCCATAAGTTCCCAGACTTGTCTGTTGACAAAACTTTCAACATGCCTTATTTCGACTCACAATCATGTCTCTTTCATGTGTTGGTATTTTGTCTTGCGTTGTGCAATTGAAGAAGCTGGTAGCCAGTTTTGAAATCTTTTCTTACTTGTTTTGATATGGACTTCACTCAAAGACAAGAGAAAAATGACAATGACTTTTATTTGGGAAATTAACTCAAGAAAATAAAATAAAAATAAAGAGAAGAAAGAAAAGACAATGAATGTCCCCATTTGAAATAAAGAAATGAAAAATTTATCTAAAAATGAAAGTCAACACTAATGATTATGCCATGCATTTTGGATTAAGCAGCTTGATCTTTTCATCCAAACTTTCTACCCATTGTTGTTGAGTTAATGACCTTGAAACTGAGTTGCTTCCTTAGGTCAACTGCATTTAAGACCCTATTCGGCTAGTGACGCCTTGAAGGGTTTTCGCCAATAAGTTTCTCTCATTTTCTTTTCCTCAGCTCACCATTGCCTTATGGTGTCTGTAAAGGTTTTCTACTAATGAGACTCTCCTATCTTTATTTCCCTTAACTCACAAATATCTTACGGTGCCCGTGAGAGTTTTCACCAATAAGACTCTCTCATTTTTATTTCTCTCCTGATTTCTTATGCTGAAGAAGACAAGTAGTTCCCAAATGCATCATCATATCCCTTGCATGCTTAGCCTTAACATCTTCAAATATTGATCTGAAGGTCTTTCTTTGGTTGTAACTTGGCTTTTGGATAGGGTTAGAAAGAAAGAATGGCACGGGGCCCAAACGACACTTGAAGTGGGGTAGGACTTACAACTTTTGGAATTGACTAAAACAATGAGGATTAACTCATGCCCCAGTTTCTTTTGACTGGGTGACTCTAAATTATTTATTTGGTTGGACCGAGCCCAGAGTAGGGCAGCCTACGTATCTCACCCCCGAGAGAGGAGAATCAGGTCATGCATAGTTCTGGCGGCTTGTTTTGCTTGATTCTGACTTTTTTTTCATTGACTTTTATTGACTTTTTTCTCTTTGGGATTTTTCTGACTCTATTTTCTTGACACTCTTCTCTTTTCTTTCTTCTTTCTTGTTTTGACCTATTTTTTTCTTTTTTTTTTTTGAAATTTTTATGACTCCGTTGTTTTGCTCGACACTTTTCTTTTGAACTTTGTTGACTCTATCTTGATTCCAAAAGAGGGGTATGAAAGAAAATAGAAAAAAAGCTCAAATGAGGTAAACAAAGGATGACACGATGTTTGGATAGCAGAATAAAATGCCTTCGTCTTATCAATCCTTGAAAATACAAGTACATATCATGCAATGTGAAAATGAAAGATGGAGATCATTCATGACATTTTTACAACACTAACTTTAACTGAACATATGTGTCACTTTTTGTTCTATACTTGTCCAGCATACAACTCCCCCTTTGTTAAGCATCCCTCACATCGAATGATTCATGTTTTTATGGAGTTGGTTTCTTTTTGTTCCTCTTGATATAGGATCACGCAGTCACTGTTTGACCTAATTGAGACATGTTTTTCAATTGATGGGCAAGTTATTCTTGTGATTCCTAAAATAATTGCCTTAATTTTCAGAAAAGGCTTCAACTTGTCACCAAATGTCTCAGCACTCTATCTATTTTCTCAAATGTTTCTTCTAACCTTAGCCCTCTTATTCCATATTTCATGGTTAAATTGGATTTTAAGATCTGGCTGAAAATTCCGCAAGCATGTCATATCACTAGAGTCAACATAAAATGTACTGTATAAAGAAAACAAATAAACAAAACATAATTAAAACATAAAGGGAAAGGACACTTCATTTAGTTGAAAATAAAGATAGAAGGGTTCGAACATAAACAACCAAAGGAAATTCCGAACTACAACCCTGAAATACTTCGAAAAATAGAAAAAGAAAACAAAATAGACTACCAGACCTCTTCCTAGTAGGGAGAGGGGTGACTTCTCAATTGCTCAGCCTGACAACTTAGCCACTGATTTGCATATCAACATAACTGGAGCTTCCCTCACTGTCAATGTTCTGCACCATAATTGATTCATCTTGAGTCATCTTTTCAATTTCTCTTTTAAAATCTCGACAATCTTCAATACTATGAACCTGAGCATCAGAATGATACGCACATCGTGCATTAGTATTAAAATTTTTTGAACGTTGATTAAGAGTGTGCCCAAGGAGAGGAGTAATCATGCCTCTTTGTCTCAATCTCTGGAATAAACAGGCATAAAATTCCCCAATAGGAGTGAAATTATTCTTTTCCTCCCTCATCTTTACGAACTCTGGTCTCGGATGAAACTTGTATTTAGAGGTTTCTTGGTAAATTTGTGGGGGTCGAGGATGATATTGAGGGACAGGTGCATGCAATTGTGGATAAGAAGTCGGATGGGTAAACAATTGTGCATTATTCAAAGGACATTAAGGAAGTGGAATGAAACTCCTTGGATTTTAAAAAGAGGAACCTTGTTGCAAATGAGTAAGTGGATTTGATATGTAAGCTCGGGATTGAGGCTAATAGTATTGGTGAGTTGGACCTCTCAAACTCTATTTTGGCCCTGGCACGACAATAGGTGTGTTTCCCTTCTTCTTTCCTTCAGTTTCCCTGGATTGATTGCAATATCGTCCCAAATGTTTCACAGAATCCTTCTGCCCATCATGTTCCTCAAATTTTGATATCTCAAAGCTTTGAAGAAGGTTGATACTTGAAGACATGCCCCAGTCTTTATATGAAACATCTTCTTTACCCACAAGTCCCAAGAAACTTTCCATATCATTTTCTACACTCTTCACTTTCCCCATTATTTTCTCTGATTTTTATGGTATGCTAGGCTTCTTGGTAAGAAATTTTGGCGTTCCTATTAACTTAACTGTAGGCTCAAGAGTATAAAAATGATCATCAAGATCCTTGAACATGGGTCCACTAGCAGATTGAGGCAGCACAACTAAGGCAGCACAACTATTGGATTGATAGGCAATGTGGAAGCTTCAGTAGAAGGTTGAGCAATAAAATTACAGATGGTATGTGGTGCTATGAATGTGGTAGGCTTATACTGAGGAGCTAAAGAATGAGAAGCGGAAGCATTCGGGTGCATTTGACGTGAAATGGATTCTATGGCATGTAGTGATGCATCAACAACAGGAAGAAACTGACTTTGCAATTTTGGTAGAAGACTCACGGTATTTGCAGGGTCAAAAATAGAGAACGGAGGTGGAGGCAGCCCACTGGCCCAAGCTCGGTACATTTCCATCATTTGTTGTCTCAGTCTCAAATTCTCTTCCTTTAAACTGTCAATTTTCTGACTCTTTGTTTCATCCATGATACCACTCTCTATATCCTTGTTGGACACAACTAACCCTTCTTTGGATTTGGTGTGATGTGGAGGACCAGCCAGGAAGCCACAAACCGACCACCTTAAACTAACTGAACAAGAGGCAACAAATATGTTAGAGTTCAATATTTTTTCTTCAAAATCTTTTTTTTTTTAGAAAAGATCATCCGACCCAAGAAGGGCGCCTACGTATCTCACACTCGAAAAAGGAGAATTAGGTATGCGTAGTTCGCGAAGTTTTGCCAAAATGACCAATTAAACTTTTTCCTTTCTTTTTTCTTTTCTTGAAACTTTAAAAAGAGAAAAAAATAACAAATTGTCAAAAGAATACTCTTTTTGCATTTTTCACATTTAAAATTCCTATACAAAATGAAACCTATGATTACCAAAGAAAAATCTTTTTGGATTTTCAATTTTGAATTTCATATAAAAATGAAACTTGAACCTATTAAAGAAAAATCTTTTTGTAGTTTTCTTTTAAAGATGTATATGAAACACTTACTCTAAATAAAGAGTGAAGAAAATGTTTTTGAATTTTTGAGATAAGATCAACCAAAAATGAAACCTACGACTATTGAGGAAAATCTTTTCTTTTTGTATATTTCTTTTCAAGATATGTATGAAACACCTACTCTAAATAAAGAGTGAAGAAAATCTTTTTAGATTTTTTAAATAAGATCCCCGAACCAACAATAGGCTGCCTACGTATCTCACTCCCGAAAGCGGAGAATCAAGGGTGCGTAGTTCGTCCAAATTGGACAATTAAGGATTAAATGACAAACTAAACCCCAAATTGAGAGACACAACTAAAGACAAATGATGAAAATAAAATCTTTTTGGGGGTTTTAATTAGAAACTAACACCAACAACTATGAAAGAAATTTTTTTTGATATTTTCGTTATATAAAAATGTACAAAGCTCCTATTGAAAGGAAAAAAAATTTGGAGTTTTCGAATTGTGAATGCTTACTAAAGAAATAAAAGAAAAAAAATTAACGTTTTTGATTTTTGGGGAAATGAGTGCAAAAAGTAAAATAAAGAACTTTTTTTTTTGAATTTTTGAATTGTGAAAAACAAAAGCCATAAAGAACCCTAAAAACTACCAAATCTCTTTTTTTCACTCTTTTTTCTTTCTTTTTTCAACAATTTCCTTCCTACACACTTTGCTTCTAACTCATGATTTTGCCCAAATCAGTCTGAGGTGAGTTTCCTACAAAGAACCAAGTGGGCCCCGCTAGGTCTTCAATATGATGCACATAAGCATGACCTAAAGGCTGACCTACGTTGGGGTTCACTAATAAGACTATTCGGGGAAGCGTATGGTCGATAGTGGGAGCTTTGCTTTCCACCTACTCCATAACACCGATGGCTCCCCCCAAAATAAGGGTGACTCAACTAGAGGTCATGTATAACACGTGTACTACGGACTTGTTGCAGAAAGAATGACTCGGGTTATGCACATGATGCCAGATATAAAACGGTAACACATAAGATAAAAACTGTAAACAAAGAGCACGTAGGCACTCAACAGTGATAATACAATAACACAAAACAACACAAACAAAATGTCTATACACCTATAGTGTCAAACTAAGCCGTTACAACTCCAAAATAAGCTCAAATTCTGAAAAGTCCCCAGGAGAGTCGCCAGAGCTGTCACACCCCTTTTTTTTAACTCCCAAAAAGAAATATTTTATTTTAAGTTTGAAAAGAGTTTTTATTATAAAGTGAGAAAAGAAGAATTTTTTCCGAAAAGGACCTTTAACAATAAAAATCAGAGTTGCCACTTGGCATAATTCGGTGTACCAAGTCACCTTTGAAAAATCCTTTTCAAAATGATTTGACTCTTTAAAACCAGAGATTCCGGCTAAGGAATTCTGTTGACCAAAGGAAAGGTGTTAGTCACCCCTCGATCCCATGGTTCAACCACGGTCGCTTGGTAGAGCGTATCGGCTAATCTTGATACTATAAAATGTACAAACCACATAAACATACAAAACAAGCAAACAAAAAAATTACACAAAATTAAAAAAAAAAAACAAAATAATGTTCAGTCCAAATTATACAGTCCAAAATAAAAGAGTTGCTAAAAATATAAAACCTATTCTATTCTAAACTAATCTTAAGCTAAACTCCACCGGACGTTCCGAGCCTTGATCACGAGCCTCCTTTGCGTACATGCTACTTTGGGGCATTCCCCGGATAAATTGATACAAGTCCTTCAGGGCATTCCCCGGCCAAATGAGTACAATTTAAACTTTTCGTGTGATAAAGTAGAATGAACTATTCACGTGCATATTTAAACATTCCAATAAATCGTTATTCCTAAATTTTCCCACCTAAGTTCAACATATCACAAGTCCATCATGTTCAACATTATCAATACATCAAAATTAATCAATATTCATTTTTTCATTTCTAATTCTCACCCCGATTTCATTTACCCCAAAACAAACTCAAGTTGTTCTCAACAAAACCATTAATCAATTTCAATATAAAGTCAACGAATCAAATCAAGCCAATTGTGAGAATTCACATCATTTAAAATACCACGAAATCACATCATCAACTTCGTAAACATAACAAAACAAAAGAGTTGAGAATTGGACCTCAAGAGATTCAGATTCTGATTGATAATAATGAATAAATGAAGATGAAACGTGAACTCTCAGACGAGAAAAACCTCTACAACGTCTAAACCAACTCAGAATTGAGCACCCACAACCCAAACGGATCCGAATTCCAAACCAGTAAGAAACAACAGAATATCCGGAACAAGAATTTCAATGGAAACCTAAACCCAAACGTGAAACTCTAGAAATCCAAACCAAACAAGAAATCGTCGAGAATAGGGAATCAACAAAACCCGAATCAAAACTGATTTGACCCTTTTTAGGAGTAGCCAAATCCGGTTGTGGTTTCCACCGAAATTAATGGAGGAAGCGGTTGTTTTTCAATGGGTCATATTTGGAGAGAGATGGTGGATTTCAGAGAGCCGTTCACCGGAAAACTTGAACCAGTCAGCTGGAGTATCTCCATTCTATGTTTTCACACTTCTCACTTGATTTTAGCTTACTCTCTCTCATTGTTGCGTCTACCTCTCCCCTCCTCACCGTTTCTAATCTCTGGTCACCCTCGATCTTTGTCCCTCACATCATTCTACTGCCAACTCTCTCTCTGTTTCTCTTCTCTCCCTCACGATCTCCTTCTCAATCTCTTTACTGTGTGTATTTCTGATAGTTATGCGTGAGTGCATGAAGACGTAAATTAGTGAGGTATGAGTGATTTAATGTGTAGTGAGGTCAGTGCTTGTGAGCTGAGTATTTGTCTTACTGGAATGGAAATTATGTGTGTGTAATTTGTTTTGTGAGGGAAAAGGAAAAGAGACGTGATGAGTGTGTGTAGGTGTCCTTTCTGTTAATGGCGTGAGGTGTGTATATGAAGAAGAAGCCAATATGGTTTGGGTAATGGAGAGATTATGAGTAAGAATCCATCCCCCCTTTAAAAAAAAATGGTCTCTATGCCTTTTTTCCATTGGAAAGAGAAAAAAATCTCCAAATGGGCCCCTTTCACGCATTGCATATGGTATGTGCCTCTTCTCTTTTTCTTTTCTTTTTTTTTTGGAATTCTGTATATATGGAATTGGCAAAAACATGTCAAGAAAGCTAGGTAAGGGGAGGGGGTCACATGAGGTAATGGTAAGGGGGTGTGGGGGTGATATTGTGTTGTCAACTTTTAATAGGGAGGGTTGTTAATTTGTTATTAAGAGAATCATAAGGATTAGGTTGGTTAGGCATTTGTTATTTTTTGTATTTTTGCGAGGTATAATCACATGGATGAGGGTGTGTGGTAAGGTGAGCTAAAATGAATAAAATTGAACTTGGGAGGGACAAAATTAGGTGCCTACAACCAACATAACATCGGTTGTGGTGAAACGGTTGGATTTCCACCACCCTTAATTAGAGGTCTAAAATTTGGGCCTTGGGACAAGATAATGTTTTGTTAGGAGGGTGCCCCAATATAAGCCCGCTGCTGCACGCAATCAAAATTTAGCCGAGCTCTGTAAGGGCTTGACTTTTTTTGTGAATTTCTCTTTGTTATGTGTGCTGACCATTTTACCCCTCCCCGTGGTTGTTGTGTGATATTTTCTAGTTTGGGGGGTGATTGGCATAGTTCCTAATGCATTACAATGCAATTTGTGCGAGTTTGTGGTTTTTGGAGGTTAAAATGGCTTTCTAGTGGACTTCGGTCTATATTTGTTGTTTTGTGTATTGGATGGCAAAACAAACTGCACCAGCAGATTTGAAATGTCGATTTGGCAGCAGTCGGTCTATGATACCTACTGAGTACTAGTGGACCGTACTCATCCCTACTGTTCTTTCGGTGCAGATTCAGGTTCGAGTTCACGGCGCGACAGTTGAATTTGTGCAGAGATTTTGCTATATATTTGAGATAGAGGCCACTTAATGCTTTCGGAGTTGACTTCTGACCTCATGCTTCATGCTTATGTCTAATTTTGGATTTTGAAACTGACTTTTAGTTTTTTGGACTTTTAGTTGTATTTTCAGACTTTGAGATGTATTTGGATTGTTCTTATATTGTGACACCATGTTTTGGGATGGTTTATGATTTTTATTATTATTCAGACTTCCACTATTACTATGGAAGAATGGTTCGACTTCGTTCTAGAAGCTTTGCCTTTGATTTAGTATTACAATTCTCTTTTACGTATCAATTTAGGTGATCGGCCTATTTATCAAGGCTTAGCCACTAAAAGTGTCATCATGACCTGAGTTTTTGGATCGTGACAAGCTTGCTCCAATACAAATATCAAAATCCGATTGAAAAAATTGGAGAAAATTAAGATTATCCATTGATGAACAAATTACAAATCCATAACTTATCCTGAGAAAGATTAATTAGTACTAGTCGAATAAAATGAGTCTCTAAATTAAAGAATTCCACCTTTACGATATTAGATTGGGACACACATGTATAATTCCTAAATAATTTTATGTACCATCGCTATATAATTTCTTGCACTATCAGATTATTTCTTCTTTCTAATAGTAGAAATTAGTTTAAAACGATAATTATGATCTTTACAACTAGGAAATCATATGAAGTTGTCCTGTTATAGTGGTAGTAAACAAATGTAGCTAAATCTAAGTTTTCTGTACGAACTCAATTCTGCACTTAGAAACCAAATTTTGCAGCGACCAATTATCCTTTATACGAGTAAAGTGGAGTGTGATCATCTCAAAGCACTAATCCTTTTTTCACCAGATTTTCATCTATCATGCTACGGTGTTGTATTCTTGATGAGTCTGGTGTCATTCATTGGGACTCAATGCAATTAGATGAGAGGTTGTCCTTTGTTGAGGAGCCAGTCTCCATATTTGCCTGATATGGTAGGCGATTGTGTTCTAGGGATATTTCGGTGGTTAAGGTCCAGTGCAGACACCGTCCTGTAGATGAGGCTACTTAGGAGGTTGAGCCAGACATGTGTAGTTGTTATCCCTAGCTTTTCGCTGATTTAGGTTTTTCCCTTGCCTTTAGTTCGTCCTCGAACTAAAGGTTGTTGAGAAAAGATTAATTGTAACTAAAATTAAGAAGGGAGATAAGAGACAAGAAAAAGTCAAAGCGTCGACATAACTTGCATAAAAAATCCCGCTAAAAAATCACATTATAAATATAACTAAGAAGGGTATTGAGAGACAACAAAAGATCCAAGCACTATCAAAATTCTCATAAATTCACCTGCCTAACACCAAATCCCTTTCAAACAGCTTCTCTCGGTACTTTGGCCTGGATTCCAAAAAATCTGCCCAATAATGTAACAGGCCCAAAGAATTAGCTTCGTTCACAACACTAACAATTAATGACGGTATCTATTATTAATTATGTATACTCATATGGAGGATGAGAGACTAATCGATTGGTTTGTAAAGAGAACTATTGTCATAAACTTCCCATCAATAACCACGAGAAATTCATGCTTCAACAAAATATTTTACACATTTATCGTTGAATTACTTTTTAAATAACAAGTATCTCCAATTAATACTGGAAAATCATTATGCTCGGATTGCCTTGGAATAGCCATCAAACTCCAGAAATTGTAATAACTTTTAAACCCATAAAATTACAGTTAAAAACCTTAAAAAAGTAAATTGAAATAAGAATCATATACTATATCCAAAAGACACGTAACTTAACGCTTCACAACTCCCCTTTCCAGTTGCATCCCTTCCAAAAAGATGCCTCCACAAGAGCAGCTACCACAATGTTTCCCCACCCCCCCCCCCCACTCCACCCCCACCCTTAAGAATAAATACCATGATGAAATCTCATCATCAAATTTCATTCTCTCTAGAAAAATTAACAATTAAATTATATACAAACTTTGGCTTTTGTTAAAGGTTTTCCGCGTCACACATTTTGCAATTATTGGTTCTACAATATCAAAGTTGTTACTCTGGTCGGCTATCAAAGTGCTTTGTGATATATTTCTCTGTCAAAATGGAAAGGTATTCCTTCTATCCACTTTGACAGTTAAAGCGAGTCCAGTTCTTTCTCCCCTGAATTTGAATTGTAAGTTCCCCTGAATTATCCAAATTTTAAAGTTCATACGTGTATGTGTTCCTTATTTAATATATAAATGTTCCTGTGTATTTCAAAATTCAATTGTGATACAAATTCTGAAATCATCAAAATTTTTTTTTTTAAATAGTTGAACTGGGTATGAATCTTTTATGTTTCTTAATGTTATATGCTTCTCTGCTGCTTTTTTCCTTATGATCTTTATAAAATTTATTCCTTAAGTGGCTAACATGGTTAGTCTGAACCAAGTAAATTCATTTTTAGGTTTGTTTCTGTCGATGTAAAACAGTGGACTTTGGGTTAATAATTCTTAGAATTAATATGGTGGGAAAACAATTTCATCATGCATTACAATTGTCTCATTATTTAAAGAAAATATGGTTGGTGAAGTAGAGGATGAACGATCCAACCAAAACTTGACGACAAATCTATTTCCTATATCATTAAACAACAACTGAAACATGACAAATTTTAGAAAAATCCTTATATTTTTAAGCAAGTTGTTTATCAGTATTATACTTTACTACACGACGGGATAAAAGAATCAAAACGTTTGGGAGCACTGTAGGTGTTGAAGCTGGAAAATATTAGGGAGATGTCGATGGTTCTTATTAAAAGGAATGTAAGAAAAAAAGATAGCTCACTGGTGCTGAAAGATGTTATTTACTGCATTGCTCGGACTCTTGCGTTTACATAATATTATAATCTTTGCCTATTCAGTCAATCATCCTTCCTAATTCTTCATCTGCAGAATCTCTTTCTTACCCTCTTTATTCAAGTCATTTTGTTTTCTCTGTTATTCTCTATAGTGTACTTGATAATTAGAGTTATATCGACAACTATCAAGAGTATCTAATTACTATTGGGTTTTGGGTTCATGAGAGAAATTCTACTCACTATAGTATTATATCCTCTTTCGAGAGAAGAAAAAAGTGTTGGGCATCGACCTTGCAATATTGTGTTCTAACAGTTTGAAATTAATAAGAATGTTGCTATCTTTGATGTTTTAGATACACTGATTTCATTTACTTTTGTTTGTTCAAATAAATATTTCATTCTTTAAACCGTAAAAGAAGAGAACACCAATTTCTATGCTAAACAAGGTATTAAAGATAAACGGTTATTACAGATCTGCGTTAAAAAGGTCTTAAATGATTATAAGTCACTCAACTGCAGTTGTAATTGCTAATTGTTTGTAACATGAGGTTGTAACCCAAGTTTTCGCAATGTTGAACAATTTACATTCTTCATAAACTTGAGGAATCACTTTCTTGTTTGCCCCAGGAGCGTAGCCTCGAATTTTTATTGCACTTTACACATAACCAAATAAGTCTTCAAAAAATTCAACTTTTCCGGCAACAAACAGCTGCTACACCCCATTAGTACACTACTACCTTTTTGGTTCAGAAGTATGCCTACTGTATGTCTCATTTGTATTCGTACTTTTGTTGAACATGTTTTAGTAAGAGCGTACTTTTTCTTATCCAGAATCTTGCCGATGTTAGATCTCTTCTATACTGTTTATTACATTGTTTGGAAATTTGATTATTATCAATTCCATTCTTGTAACATGCCTCATTACAGTTCAATTTTCCTTCAACCTAAGTTTTGCATACTCTTCGCTTTTGATGTTGCACACGTGACAACTTTTCAAATAAATATGCTATTTTGAACAATCCGAAATGCATCTGTTGATATTTTTTAAGAGTTCAAGCAACATAGGATTCAACAACCCATATGGAATCTTCAATACATTGGGAAATGCCATCAACATCAAGAAACAGGAGGTACCCCGGGAGATCTTCCGGAAAAACATCAAGAAACTCATTGACAACACTAATAGACAGAATAGTCGGAGTCTCGGACTTAGTGTCTTTAACTCGAACCAAATGATAGATACAACCCCTGGATATCAATTTCTTGGCTTTAAGATAAGATATAAAGTGACTCCTGGGGGATGCGGAATTTCCGGACCACTCAAAAACTGGCTCACTGCGAAACTGGAACTTGAATACACGAGTACGACAGTCAATAGACGCATAACAAGAATGAAGCCAATCCATACCCAGAATAACGTCAAAATCGACCATGTTCAGCTCAATCAAGTCTGCAAACATGACTCTATTAAGGACAGTGATAGGACACTTCTTATACACTTTCTTAGCGACAACAGACTCACCTACTGGGGTAGAAACTAGAAAAGTCTCAAGAATCTTTTCAGCACTGATTTCAAAATTCACAGCCACCAACGGCGTCACATAAGAAAGACTTGACCCAGGGTCCATCAATACATACACATCGAAATGAAATACACAGAGCATACCAGTAACAACATCTGGTGAATTCTCCTACTCCTGGCGGGGTGGTATAGTGTAAAAGAGATTTTGACGTTGACCACCTACAGTACTAGACGAGGCACCTTGAGGAGGAGTAGGACGAACAAAAGGGGCTGGAGTACTAATGGCCTGACTATGGGGACGAACATCGCGACTCCCCTGTCTAGCATAGGGAAATCCCTGAATTAGTAGCCTAACTTACCGCAACCAAAACAACCTCTCCGATCGACAAAGCACTCACCGGGATGGTCCCTACCTCACTTCGGGCATGGGGGAGGACGAGGTCTGTTACTCACACTGTCCTAGGCCTGGACATAGTATGTCTATTACTCTACTCCTACCTGATTCTGAATGCGGGAGCATTGGCTGATAAAGGTGGTGGCATAAAAGAACGGCTCTGAAACTGAGGGTGAATCCCTCCAGAAGATCTAGTCTGACTATACCCCTGCTGGTCAGATCTAAACCTCTTATTTGCCCTTACTCTTTCTCTCTCCTTCACCTTATCCGCTTCAATCTGCTAAGCATGAATCATTAGTCTTGAAAGGCCTATGTCCCTATTAAGTATAGCGGATCTACACTCTTTCACAATATAATCAGATACACCAACCAAAAACTTACTCATACTAGTTCTAGAATTAGCCATCATACCGGGAGCATACTTAGATAACTGGTTGAACTTATGACAATACTCTTTAACAATCATAGGGCCCTGTCTTAGGTTCATAAATTCTTTTAATTTTGTTTCCCTCAGCTCCGGGGGAAAGAATCTGTCTAAGAAGGCATCTTGGAATAATTGCCAAGTCAAAGGACCATCATTCTCCCCTCTGCTTTTCCTCCACATCTCCACCCAATCATAAGCGACATCTTTCAAGCGATAAGAAGCTAGATCTACACCCTCTTCCTCCGTGACATGCATAATTTGGATGATCTTTTTCACCTCATAAAGATACATCTGTGGGTCCTCACCTGTATTTGACCCATAAAACTCTGACGGATTCACCGCATAAAGTCACGAACCCGAGCTGTTGCTGAATTATCCTCTTGCGGAGGTAGAACTATGACCTGTGCACGGGTCTGAGCATTGGTGGTGACCGCCTGGGCTAGTGCTTGAAAAGTTGTTTGGAATTCAGCATGGGACACCGTCTCACCCAAAGGATCAACTGGTTAAGGTCGTTCATTATTTTTGCAAGATCTACGAGGAGGCATTTTCTGTCACAAGAGAGCGTAAATTAACAGCAGAAAGAAATAGTCATAGGCCCGATAGACTTTTGAAAGAAGGAAACAACTTTTCCTAAAATATTTCGTAGCCTCTTGCTCATAGATGTGGCGCGCTACATACCGATGATCAAGACTCTACGTAACGCGGCTTGTCAGACTCCCTAGGACTCTCCAAACCTTAGGCTCTCTGATACCAAGCTTGTAACGCCCCGAGAACCTATCCCGAGACGTCACACGATGCTTAGGGCTACACGTAGCCCCAAGCTAACCCTTGGAACCTAACACCACCTCAAGGAACTCAATTCAACAATAATCGTGCATAAGAAAAAGACATACCACATCGGGTTCAAGAGAGATACTGAAAATACTAAACTGTAAAACCAAAACACATATTGAATGTCTGTACATACCCTCTCTCTAGTCTGACAAAGCCTCTATACATCAAAATCAAGGAGCCATTCGAACAAACCCTAACTGACTCAACAGTACTGAAAGCCACAACAACAAAACCACATCACAAAATATAGACAAAGTCCTCGAACCATGAGGACTCACCAACTGCAGAGATGTAGTGAAGGTACTCGAAAATCACCGTCGCTACTAAAACTGAGCACCTGAACCTATATCACGAGAAAATATAATGCAAAAAAGCGTATGGGAGTCAGTACTTGGGAATGTACTGAGTATGTGGGGGTGCATGCAACATTTTAAAAATGTCATAAATGTGTAAGGAAATCATGCATGCTAACAGTAATAACTCTCTTCGCTTGAATTACCTGAAACATTACTTCCATAAATCATCTATAAAACACATGCTTCGTAAATCTCGTAAATCATTTGACTCAACTCAAACTCTTCAACTCATGAATTGGAGTGACTCGATAACTCAAGAACTTAAACAGTTATGAACTTGGGAGTTTCTTATAACTGACATAAACTACACCATGTGAGTCGCATGTAGTCCAACGTTTTGCCCTCCTAAGAAGAGAACCCCACATTGGCGAGAGCTTCGTACTCTTGCCAGGGAGTACAACCTCAATTTCACAGTCACAATCCCATACTCGGCCTTTGGCCCACAATTATCAACATCAATCCTACGGTGGCACGTAGTTTCAGAGAAATACCATATTTCCCTCTCGGCGCTAAATACTCCTCCCAGACTCAGCTCAGAACGCGTTAGGAAATTCACCTTAATCAATATCAACTCATGGGTATATTATAAAGACCAAAATATAAATATATATATATATATATATATATATATATATAAAAATATATATCTCATCTGCGAATCATAAACATCTTGTGGATTCCTAACTCGACTTAACTCAACACAATCTTTCTCAACATCAAGTACATTTGCTTATCAAATCATTTCAAATATCAAAAGCTTGGAGGAAACATCATAGGACTTATTCTTGACTCTCAAGTTCAATATCCATATGTATTCAACAATCAACTTCTCATGGAAGGCTTAAATCATGACACTTATCTCAAATTATTCGAAAATCATCAATTCATAATAAGAATATTCAACTCATGGCATAAATCCTCGTTTTAAGAAATATGATGGTTAATATATCATAATTTCAAACATAATCAACTCAAATCTCATAAGTCACTAATAGAGAAATTTGGGTGCAATCCCACTTTGCAAATTCATGTAAATCAATAATAGAAACTAAATCTTTAGGCACAAGAATGAAAGGAGTGTTCTTGTTCAAACCCCACATACCTTAATTAGGATTTTGGAGAGGAACAAACTTGATATAAACTTCTTCTTACACCTTTAAGCTAAATTTCTTGATGTTTTTGACTCGGAGAAATCGATTCTTAAACAACTCGGTGAAATATATGGAAGATTTCTTGAATTTCTTGAAGAAGATTTGGAATTGGAAGAGAGAAAGAAACCCTAGATTTTATTTTAATTTTTGGAATGGAGAGAAAAATGGGTTTTCTCTCCTCTACTAGAATATAGAGAGAGAGAGAGCAAAATGGGCAGAAAAGACCAAATTACCCTTGAGAAAATTCTAGACTGGAGCCTGATTTTTGGTCCTAGCGTGACGCGCTACAATCGTGGATCTTCAATGTATTTTGACAATTGGGAAATGGTTCAGTGGCGTGACATGGTGAAGTCATTTTTGCCACTTGGTCGTGACCTGGAAGGGCACCGCGATGCGGAGGAATCGCGTTGGTGCACTGGAAATTGACAATCCAGAAATTGAGCCTTGGCGTGATGCGGTGAAATCACGGAGGATCACTGAAAAATGACAATTGTCATTTTGGCTGGCTCTGCGGCACGCTGAAGTGTCAGTTGGGACACTGTCTCACTAAAATGGCTCTAACTCTTCACCCGAGTGTCAGATTTGGGTGAATTTGATATCGATGGAAAGCTTATTCAATTCTCCACATGAAAAAAAGTAGAAATTAGAGAAATACCACACAGTTTAAACATAAATCACTTTGGAAGTCACCCATACTCACTCAGAAGACGAATTTAGGCTTAAGGAATGATCAGGGTATTACACATATGAAATAACTTACTGTTTCATTGAACGCAGGAAATTTATCATGGAATTTCAAGATAATCACATCATAAAATAATAGGTAAGCTTAACAAAAGATAAAGTGTTTCTTTTATAGTGAAGCGTCAAATCAATTATTGTTTACACATTACCAACATGATCACATTACATAATTGATAGGACACAAACATAGAGGAATGACTGATGTAGAAAGGACCTTGTTACCTTTGCCGCTACTCAACCATTGGGAGATGGACACATTGAACAATCACAACAGAAGAAGTGAAAAAGAAATTGGATAGAAAATGTTTTATCATATGAGGATGATAATAGAGGTAATTTTGCTAAAATTCATTATACATTAAGTTTGCAGCGTTTAAGTTGTATCACTAAAATATTATCCTCTACTAAAACATAATATACTTTCAATTGGGAATTTAGGAGAAACTATTACAAATATATCTACATCATCTATTCATAAGCTGGAAAAGAAACCTAATTGCATCTTCTGTTATGCCAAGAGGTTTGACTATAAGACACCAAAATTTTGTTGTGGAAGTGGATATATTAAGTTAGCAGACAACGAAGTTCTAGATGACTTATATGCATTATTTATTGATGAGTCGGAAGAAGGCAAGTTATTCAGAAAAAATGTAAAAGCCTAGAATAGCCTTTTTTGCTTTTACGTCATTTAGAATAAAGGTCGATCCAAAACTAGCATCTTCCAGGAAGGGAGTTTACAGTTTTAAGACACAAGGACAAGTATATCATCATCTACCATCATTGGTCCCAAAAGTGCCACGTCACTTTCAGCTATGCTTCTATGGTACAGATTATAAACTGGCAAACAAAACGTCAATACTCTAAGACACAACTTTATCAGAGAAAGTGATGGGGAAAATCAGAAAAATAATGGACCGAAATCCATATGCACAATTCTTTTCACACCTTAAAGACCATACAAGTTTACAAAATTTAGAAATATGTATAGCTGCAAATGCTTCATTGGATCAATGTGTACAACAAACCAATAGTGGATCAAGTGGCAGCAATTTGGATAGACGGTAACAATCTAAACGTGTCATTTGAAAGAGACACTGCTATTCATGAACACTCAGAGAACACACATCGAGTTAAGCATTAATACAGATATAAGCATTAATACAGATATTATGATCCCCTTCAATATCCTTTAATATTATCCAAAGGCGAAGAAGATTGGCATCAAGGAATAATAAAATGTCGCAATCCAAATAGCAACATTACTTCAAGTGCAAGTACAAGGGCAAATAGAAACACTCTTTTATATGAAGGGCTTTTGGCCTGGATTTCATCGTTTCTCGTAGATTATGGCTTAAAGTTCTTTAGTCTTGGATAGTTAATATTTAAATAAAATTATGCTATGAGTATGATAAATAAATATGTAAATAATATTATTACTGTTGTATGTCTATATGAGGGCTTAAGTTGTTATTATTGGCGATCTGAAGTGATATCTGCTATGTGTGGCTTGTGTGGAGGCTTTATCTGATATTGTTGGCCTTGTGTACACCTATGGTTGGTTTCTTCATGATATAAAATTCCTAAATTGGCATTAATGTGATATTAATGATATCCTATTTGTATATTTTGGTCTACTGGTATGTGGCTTATATTGAATAATGGATTTTAGACATATTGAGTGGATTTTGAGATCGTGTGCGTCTATATTGGTTGGGTTGAGTTTTTCATACTGATTTGGTGGTAAGTTTTACATCCTCATATCATAAATACATTCATGATATATTGGTACCATTATGGAGATACTGATTTTTGACAGAAAAGAGACATTTTTACAAAATCATCTATCCTAGCCCACGTATTGGAGAGGAGATATGGATATTGAGACTGGTGATTGAATATTGAGATTATATGTAAGTTGAGAACCCCCCTTAGGTCCTACTAGAAATCACTAACTCTCAGTAGTTTTATACGGAGGTTATGTGATAACCTTGATCATATCATATCATCATCGTTATCACACATATTGAATTAATTTATTTATGCATCTTCAATGTTGTGTTTCTATATTTTTATCTGATGCATGCCTTTTTTGTTTCTTTTACGTACCTTTTGTCCTGTTTATGTGCTATATTTAGAATTGTAGTGGAGATGGTAGAAGCTATCATTTGGGACATTTTCTGCTTACAGGTGACGTGTTCATAGTGTGTATTTATATACCTTATTTTCTAGTTTGCTCTGTCGGCCTATAATACATACTGAGTACAAGTGAACTGTACTCATTCCGACAGTTTTCTTTCGGTGCAGATCTACGTATGAGTGCGCCACATGGCAGCTAAGTCCGAGCGGTGAGGGAGTGGGCGCTCTATGTTTCTAGAGTCGACCTCCGACCCCATCCTATCTAGTTTGTCTTACTTTGTATTTTGAGATATACTTGTGTTCCTTTTGGATTATCAGTTGTATTTTCAGACTTTGAGTTGTATTTGGATTGACACCGGACGTTGGGATGTTTTTATGGTATTACTGATAATTAGATTTCGGCTATTACTCTACATGAAGGATTGGACTTCGTTCTAGAAGTTTTGCCTTGGGATTTCGGTTATGATTTTCTTTTATGTATCAGTTTGGGTGATTGACTTATTTATCAAGGCTTAGCTGCGATAAGTATCATCATGAGCTGAGTTTTTGTGTCATGACAACTTACCAATTACCACTCAACCACAACCCTTCTTGGTGACTATTGATCTTGAAGTGGGTTACTAAGAACTAATTCCTTTTTTCACTTATACTTATTCCATTTGAGCTATGCAGGCTTTTTAAAAATAACTAGTATCCGTACCCGTACGATACGCGGACAATATTAAAAAGTATTATCATAGCAATTATAATTTGACTTGTCAAACATATAAGATTATATTTATTTAATAAAATCTCAATTATTATCTCATTGTTATATTTACCATCCAAATCTATCAAATAATATTACAATTGATTTAAGGTCTTTACCGACCTTTATAAACACCAGGTTTTGAACACCATATAGCCATGATTTCGAAAAGGTTTAGCCACGATTTGAGCATCATATAGCCACGTTTTGAATGTGGTTAAAATGCTTTTTTTGTTGTTGTTGTGTTAACGCATACAAATTTGATAAATTTGGTATAAATGTCAAGTATGAGTAAAAAAATCTCTAATTGTGTTATTTCCTCCATCTTTCAAGCTTTATTTATAATGTTATTTATCATCTAACTTTTTTCAAAGAAATTTCAGTTTTGATCTTCAGTAATTATCTTAATTTTTTTATAAAAAAATTAATTCATTTTTAATGTATAATTAATCAAACAATTCTTAAATTTTTCTTTTTTTACATTTCAATTCTTTTTTTTCCTATAATATTATTGTCATACACTGTAATTAAGAGATATTCAATAATATCTCGAAATCAATTATTCAAAATAATATTAACCTTTCCTTATTCTTATGTTCCCTTCAATGTTCTCTATATAACAAAATATGATTTTTATTGGGATGAGTTTTTTTTTTTTTCTCAAAACATACTTTCATTAAATTTTACTTCAATAAGTTGATTCTAAAATATTTCATTTATTTAGTTTTTGTGGCTTACAATTTAAATATTTATTTTATGCGTACATTATTTCAACCTAGCTATCATATTAATAGTATTTTATCCAATTTATTTACGTATTTAGTATTATTTAAAATAATTTCATCACATTAGTGTTTTGCTCTTTTTTTATTATTATTCAAATGATGTCACAATCTAAATTAAATTGTAGTTTTTAAATTAATTATTGATTAAATAGAATTTATTTTGTGATAAATTCATTACAAAATATAAAGTTATGCTTTTAATAATAAGCGTTTAAGAAGATAAAATTTACTTTTCTTTTACTTTTAACTCAAACATTTGTTTCTCATTAAACTTGTAAATAATATTTGTAAGTGTTATTTATCTAATTTGTTTTTATATATTATTCTAAATATGAAAACGCTAAACTTAATTTATTTTTATTTTAATTTCATTACGCAAAATTTTAGATTTTTATCTTATCCTATAAAGATTTTCTTTAAATGATCTTATAAGTCTAGTTTACATTCAAATGGAATAGTAAGTTTAGCGAAGATATTTGTTAAAATAAAAGTAGAAAAAAACTCTATGAAGAAAGAAAAAGTGAAATGTTGTAGCTTATTTATAAAAAGAAAAAGATAAGAAAATATAATTTCATGAGAGGTTATGTAACTGCTTTCCACCTTCAACCGCGACTTTATGTTCACAAAAATGGCCTCTTAGAATTTTCTCTTCTTTCTGCTTCATAAAGAAAGAAAAAAAGAATGCATTAGTTTCTTTATTGATTCTGCCAGTACAATTAGAAAAAATTAAAAAGAGAACTCAAATATTTCCATAAAGTATGCTAAATACGTTAGAAGACTATACATACTGCAAACAACAAACTATATATTTTTATTTAAAAAACACAAGCTAATGAAGAAATATTATGGAAAGAAACACCACTCTTCTAACAACTACCATTTGCACGATGAGATTTATAATTAGCTCAAAGACTCCTACTGTTTGCACGATGAGATTTATAATTAGCTCAAAGACTCCTTTACATAATCTGAATATTCAAACACTGAACATGTATCTTCTAGTAACATGGCTTCAAAACTCTTAAAATAAAGAATGATCAAATACTGATATTGTCCCAAAAAACTTACGGGATCTTAAACAAAAGAATATTCAAATGCATAATTGTCATCTCTGTTTCGCCAAAAACACATAAAACCATCCTACCTGCAAAAAAGTGATAACTCTTCATCGATCCTATTCATAAGCACCGATTGAATATTTGAAAAAACATAATCAAAATTTATTCCATAGAAAGATTAGTGAATCATAATCAGTCGTTTGAAGAATTCAGTTAGAGTTTTGTTTTTGTTTTTGAAAATTGAAGGTGTGGAAGAAAAGAGTTTTCTGAAAATTGAAAGTTACAATTTTACAATTTAAGAATAGAGTTTTCTGATTATATATAATTATATAGAATAATAGTTATATAAGTAGACAAAAACTGACTTAGTATTGCAGTTAAAAAGTAGCAATTGCTACAAAAGAGGAGTTAGAAAATATGATTTTATTGGAGAAGTTAGGCTGAGGTTTTGATTTTAAACTGATAGTTAATGTTTCTTAAAAAGTGATTATTTTTAAAATTATTATTTTAATATTTAATTTTAAATTTTTAATGAAAATACTATTTTTTATGGTGATGACATGTGGCATTTTCGCCTATGTTATTATATATAAATAGATGATTAATCTGAATATTTTGTCATAATACTACTCACATTACTAACAAGCACACGTATGGTCCATTGGAGTAGAATTGTATTAAATGGAATAATTACGGAGGTCACTATGTGATTAATAAAGTCACCGACTTATAATAAATATTATTAGTTCATAGAAATAATTCACTAGTAAATCTATTAGCTAAATTTTATCGATCAAAATTTGATGTATAATCTAAAAGACACCAAACGATTGCATTTTGGTCGTACAAAATCCACCAAGTTTTATCTTTTGTCAAAATCTTTTAAGAGGGATTATTAGAGATCCTATCATATCTATTGGAAATATAACAGAAATTACTTTGGGGCAAAGTAAAAGCATTTTTGTGTGCCAATTGTTGGTTTAATTGATCACCAAGAAAATCACGTATATTTTTCTCTTAAAGTTATTAAACTTTTATTTCCATTATTTTGATATTTAAAATTTTACTGGTACTAATTTAATTTTGCTGATTTCAAAACTTGTTTAATTTTGGGAATATTGATATTGTTATTTTGCTTTTAATAAAATAATAATATTTTTGTTATGTTCTATATTGCTTCCAAACAACAACATCCTAACAATAATTGATCAACTAATCTAACTATATGCATGTTTGATCGATTTTATATATATATATATATATATATATATATATATATATATATATATATATATACTAGTTAAGGTGTACGCATCTTGCACGTGTACCTCACTTTAATGACTTTAAACGTTACACGAAATAAGGTATTTGTATGAATACAATAGCTAATTCAACATCTTTTGGACATGTAAAGATGAAGATTTATTTAACTAGTTATATAGAAGTTGTAAATATCTAAGATAAATGAGGAAGGTGAAATACATTGCTAACCTCTTAAATTACAATTGTTGTCTCAGTAAGCCGATGATTAGTGTTTGATAATTCATAAAGTTGCGTAATTTGACTTGGTTCCATCCTAGAAGTGCAAAAACTAACCTACAAATTTCATGTCACTTCAATCCCTCTTCTTGATCAAATAGTCGACATCTTTTTCTACTGCTCCAAATATAATGCTTCTCCTAAATCACCTTTGATTGTTTTAGCTCTTGAATTCTTCAGCATACCTTGATAACCTACGTCACAGTAAGCAAAGAATATTGCTGCCAAACTATAACTAAAATAAAATTAGAAATTCTTGTCTATTTAAGGTAAAATTGTAATTGATTTAGAAGTGTTAAATGGTATGATTTCTTACCTAGATTAAATAGAGGTTTTAATTAATTTTAAAGTACTAAATAGTAAATAATAATTGAATAATTATTTAAGAAAAATAGTGAAAAGACTACTTTGTCTATTGCACAGTTTTTTTAATGAAGGACAAAAAGTTTAAATCACTTTTCTAAGGATTTTCACACTTTTAATATTATATATATATATATATATATATATATATATATATATATATATATATATATTGTAAGGTATTGTTCGCAAACAGGATATGCGGAATTTTACTTAACTTAGTCAGTGAAATGGGGGTTTGGGTTGTAGGTGACAAAAGAGTTTTAAAATGAGGTGTAGGTAACACGAGTCTTAATAATTGAGTGAAGGTGACAATTACGTTATTATGGATTAAGAAAGTTTGGTAAGTTTGAGAATAGCCCACAAGTTTTTAGATTTACACTTTAATCCAAATGTTTACCTAATAAAACGGGAAATTGAGGGAAAAAAGGCGTCTTTCTCTCTCTTCTCATCCATTATTTTTTCTCTCTCTTAGCGATTTTTGTTAGTCATTATTGCTGCTGCTTTATTCATCATCTTCTGCTTCATTATCATCATCTTTTACTTCATTACCATCTTCATCTTCTTCGTGTTGACCATTGTCATTGTTGTTGTTATTGTTACCGCTATTGTTGCTATTTGATCAATTTATTAGGTCAAATCTTGTTTCGTACATCACTTTCCACTTTGGCATTACTTTATAGGAGACTTTGGTAAGTCAAATTATGATTTTTAGTTGAATTTTTCATCTGGGTAACTGCTATTGTGCTGTTTTTCTAACAATGGATAGAACCCGATCATGAATCCGACATAAGAACCATCTGTTTAAATAGATAAATCATCTGTTGCGACAGATGAGAAATCTATTTCAATGGAAGACTGATATGTCAGATTCATGTTTATGGTTCTATATGCCGTAACATGAACGAACAGATGGATCATCTGTTCCAACAGATGATTTATCTGTTTAAACAGATTAGTTATCTGATGCAACATGGTAAATATCTGTTGCAACATATTATAAACCTGTTGTAATAGAACCTGAACTTGATTTCAATAGACGTGTTGTCTGTTGCAACAAGGTAAGTATCTGTTGCAACAGATTATTAACCTGTTGCAACAGAATACGAACTCGATTCCAACAGACGATAAATATCTATTGTAACATATTAGTAACCTGTTGCGATAAAACCTGACCTCGATTCTAAAAGATCATCGTCTGTTACAATAGGTAAGTCATCTATCGCAACAGGTTAATTATCTATTGCAATATGTCACTCATCTGTTGGAATTAGCTTCAAAGGTGCCTCAGTACTGTAACATCAATCCCAACAGATATATAGTCTGTTGCAACATATGATTCACCTGTTACAACAGATAAGTCATTTATTGAAATTAGCTTCAGGAGCGTAACATGAATCTCAATAGGTAAGTAATCTGTTGTGACTTATTACACATCTGTTGGAATTCATTTACAGCACTATGAAATCACTATTAACCTTTTTTAACAAATGACTTTATTTAGGTACCACTAATGGGGGGATCAATAATAATAGGGGTGGATTGTCATGGTCAATGGATCGAAAAGAGCAATCGATATGTATAGAATTGGAACGAGAGTGAAATGCTAGAGACGATAACTATGACAGTCCAAAGTGATATTTCATATGATGATTTTGTGAACTTAATCATCAATTATTGTGGACTAAATTGTCAATCAGAAGAACTCGTCATCATCTACATGTACAGCTCCTTTAAAAATCAGAGGGTACTGTCTTTTAAGATAACTGATCAGGTTCGGTTGTGTGCTTATCTTAGTGATTCATACAGGTCGGTGTTAAGGATGTATGTGGTTGAAAAGATGAGAGAGAATGAGAACTAGAACCTAGAAGAAGAACAACAACGAGAAATCTTTGATGATAGGTTAGATGATCTAGACATAAATATTTCAGATGATGATCAAACACCTACTCCCGTTAATGCGGCCAATACGATGTGCAGTTCTTCTCAATCAACACAGTCTGGAAATCTTCAATACAATGGGACCGGCTTTTTTATTGGAATGTCACTCAAGGACAAAAATGAACTATTTACCACTTTGTTTATTTCTTGCTTGAAAAAAAAAATTCAGAATAAAAAAGGTGATTAATTCGAGCAGTGTCTTTTGCTTCAAATGTGCTAATTCGAACTGCAAGTGGTGGTTGAGAGCGGTGAAGTACCTAAGTTCTGATAGATTCATCATTCATAAACATGAAAAGCATCACACATGTGGTTCGGAGCACATCTCAGGCCAAAATCCTTATGCCACAGCAAAGGTCATCGGTGAATATTTCAAGAGTAGTTTACCCTATGGCAAAGGCCCTACAACAAGGGTTATGTTCAATCTACTCCTTACGGAATTGGGTTTCCTGGACAGTTATTGAAACGGCCATGGAAATTGCCAAGGACTTGGTTAGGGGGACACTCGAGCATGAGTATGCAGTTTTGGATGCCTACCATTACATGATTGAGTCCACAATCTCAAAAGTAAGACGGCATTGCATCTTGATAAAAATGGAAAGTTCAAGTACTTTTTTGTATCCTATTGTTCTTGGATTCAAGGTTTTCAACATTTGAGAAAAGACATAGCCGTCGAAAGTACCTTCTTAAGGAGCAGGTATAATGGAGTTCTGCTAGCGGTGTTGGCGCAGGATGCAGAGAATCACATCTTTCCTGTCGCTTTTTGTGTAGCGGACAAGGAATGTGATGCCTCTTATGGATTTTTTTTGAACAATTGCGAAGCTGCGTCAAAGATACCGAAGAGTCTTATTTTGTATTGTATAGGAATCCAAGTATTCCAAATATGGGTTCACGTTTCTTCACTTCAGCTTACTTTGGTTGTTGCATCAGGCATCTTGGAGAGAATATTCGGACCAACTATCACAACAAAAGGGTCGTGACCCTTTTTTATAGAGCTGCTAAAGCATATAGTAGAGAGGAGTTTTTAGACCATTTCAATCAAATAACGGATGTAAATCCCAAAGTAGCAGAATTTCTCGTACATGTAGGTTTTGAGAGATGGACCCGAGCATTCTGTCCGACAGATAGGTACATTCTTATCGATTTAATGTCTTGTTTGAGTTACAAGTTTAGTATGATGTCGTACTAAGTAATTCTTTTGTATATGTACAATATTATGACATCAAACATAGTTGAATCGGTGAATTCATTGTTTGGCGATGAAAGAGAATTTTCCATCAAGGCTATGTTTGAAAAATAAGCAAGAAGTATGGCAAACTTTTTAGCGAAAGGCGTGTGCAATTCAAATGCCCAAAAAAATCTCGATTTGTTGTCAAAATCGAAAAAATAATATCAACTAACGTCAGTTTGGGGAATAGGTTATTATCTCATAAAATAGCATATTACAAATTCAGTTTCACCGGTCATGGTGATGTTGCCACTGTAGATCTTCAAACAAGATCTTATACGTTCAGAGTTTTTGACTTGGCCAAAATATCCTATTCACATGCTATGGCAGCGCTTCGAGCTCAATACGGTCATAAAGATGGAGCTAGAGTTTACGAGAACTCTTCTCAATAATATTCGGTGGAAAAATATGAAATAGCATATAGTGGGCATATTACTCCGGTGCCTCTCAAAGAATCTTGGGTTGTTCCTGCAGATCTTATGGGGAGATTAATACCTCCTCCATATATTGACCCAAGCACTATCAAACCGGGAAGAACGGCATATAAGAGGAGGCATGGAGTCAGAGAATTATTTTCATCAAGAAGAAACAAGTGCTCCGTATGTAAGCGCGCTGGCCACAAAAGAACTACATGCCCAGATCGTAATCCACCATGATCATTGTAATTGCAGAAACTTGTATAGTTGTTTGTTGTGGACTTTTATATATTTAACTCATTTTTCTGAATGTAATGTTATCATTTATTATATATAAAATATCTTTTTAATAACTTGTGCATCGATAAAAAGAGGCAAAACATGAACTAAACAATACAGCAGACCACAAGTATTTTTAACAGATTATCCATCTGTGGCAACAGATGGACATTAGCTAGAAGAACACAACACAGTTCCATAAAACTAGAATGTTTTCCTCCAACAAATAAATCTATCACAACAGATGGATAATCTATTGACAAAAACCCAACCAATGACCAATTTGTTCCAACACATGGTCCATCTGTTCAAAGAACTCAAAAGCTAAAATTGTCATTGCTACTGGATTCAAAATTTCTCCTTATCTCCAACCGTTGACATGTTAACATGTAAAATGTTTAGAAGAAGAAATAGACAGAATGAAAATTGAATAAGAATTAAAAAGTCAAAGTTGACTAAAAATAAATTTTTTATTAAACAAAAAATAAAATACATTAGGTATAGATCTGATATAGAAAAATTAAAATACATAAGGTAAAATAAAAAATACACTATAATTATTATTATTATCATCATTATCTTCATTAATGACAGCCGGCCAATCAACTCGCAGCAGCAGGGCCCTCATCAGCCTCTGCATCTCTCTGAACATCGTTGCTCTCACAACGACCAACTCCCTCTGCAGGTTATTAACCTACCTCTGAAGTTCCCACATTGTGTCACGCAAAATAGCAGTGTCCCAAAAAGGATCAGCCATATCTAGAACACGCATGAATTGACAAATGTAAAGAAAAGAGTGCAAATGTAATACAACGTATACTACAAACTGGTAGATTTACACCGGAAAAAAACCTACCTCAATGATAAAGGAATATGCTCTTTGAAGAGAAGTTGTTGAAGATGTCACACAAAAAAAATGCAAGAAATAAATAAAGTTTAGTAGAATGAAGATTAAGGAAGGACCTATTTATAGAAGATTGAATCTGGATTTGTAAGAACAAAAGGCACATCTGTTAAGCTCCATTGTATTATACATTCAAACTGGTGGCATTTTGTTTTCTGTGAAAAGTCGTGACTTTTTCATTTACATTAATACTTCTCACCTTTACAAAATGATTTTGAGAAGACTTGATAACAGTCGTTATTATTGAGTTGTTGCAATAGATCGTCTATCTTACGCAGTAGATTTACCATCTGTTGCAACATATAGATTATCTATTATGATAGATGGACCGTATGTTGGGGATGTTTTGATTTCTTCTAACATTTGATTCATCAGTTACAACAGATGGAGAATTTGATTCATCAGCTGATTTGAATGTGTTAGATAAAATGTCACAACTCTTCACCTCTTTTTTAATAGTCATCACATGCGTGCAGATGAATAAACAATGTTTGGTCTGTTGCAACTGATTTACAATTTGTTGCAACATATGGATTATTTGTTGCGACAGATAGACCATATGTTGGAGGAGATGTTTAGATTTTTTTTCTAATAGTTGATTCATCAGATGCAACAGATGGAGATTTTGATTCATCAACTGTTTTGAATGTGTTATGATAAAAAAGTCACGACTCTTCACACCTCTTTTTAATAGTTATCACATGCATGCAGATGAATAAACAACACTGTAGTGTTTTTGATGAGGTAGAAAGAATAAGGAGTGTGCAATGGATCCACTTTTATGCGTGGGAGTTATGTATTATTGATCAGTCTACCACGACAGACACACATAAAGTGCAATGATTTTGTGAATGTAGTTTTTTACCGATTAGATACTGATCCTTCAAACAAGATCCTGCATTATACATTTTAGTTTGATAGGTGCGAATTGATTAGGCCGAAGGGTTCCAAGACAGTGGTGTCTGTTATAATTTAATGACAGTTTATGCTCATGTCTTTGTGTCAAGATTGAGGAAGGGTTCAAGTTTTTGGTGGCAGTGCAAATATCCAATGGTGATTGGACCAGTTTTTATGGCTCAATGAACTTCTTGAAAGGCCACCAAAGTCTCACACTACAGAAAACAATGATGGAACCAATAAAAATTCCCCTATTCCAAATTTATATGGATGGATTGCTGGAGGAGACATATACACCAGAAGGTGCTTGGGAGAATACTTGTGTGGGAAGGGGGAGGTGGAGAAGGCCATATATCATCTCAGACCTTGTTTAAGAGGAAACACAGGGAAGCAACCAAGGAAATTCTAGCGAATCTGGCCAATGAAATTGACATGAGAAATGGAAAAACTAGATGAGCTTCAAATATGGAAGTGTATCCAAATATAAAAATCCGCCAGTTGTTGAAAAAAAAGAATGGTCAACAGGACTGGAGCTGGACACTTTGCTAGAGAATGTAACTAGCGAGCGTGGTCTCAATGAAGACTCTCATAAAGTGTAGGACCAGAACTCTAAGGAAGAAGTTTCACGAGCATAGTAAATTAACATGATTATCGGTCAGAATTGAAACCTGAACCAACTACTCCTAAATTAAAAATATGGGATCAATCCAAGGTGGCAATGATCAGGTCGATGGCAGTAGAAACAAAAAGGTCTGAAGTTGGGAAGAAATCTCATGCCTTGTTGTTTCCACTGTCTTTGACCTGAACAAAGCCATAAACAGGAGGCATAGGATGCAACGTTTAACTAGGGAAATTGCCACCTTGGCTTGATCCCATATTTTTAATTTAGGAGTTGTTGGTTCAGGTTTCAATTTTGACCGACAATCGTATCAATTTCCTGTGCTCACAAAACTTCTTCCTTAGAGTTCTGGTCCTGCACTTTGTGAGAGTATTCATTGAGGCCACGCTCGCTAGTTGCATTCTCTAGCAAAGTGTCTAGCTCCAGTCCTGTTGACGATTCTTCTTTTTTTCAATGAGTGACGGATTTTTATATTTGGATACACTTCCACATTCGTAGCTCATCCAGTTTTTTTATTTTTCATGTCAATTTCATCAGCCAATTTTGCTACACTTTCCTTCCTACCCTATGTTTTCTTTTAAACAAGGTCTGAGATGATATCTGACCTTCTCAACCTCCCCCTTCCCATATAGGTTTTCTCCCAAGCACCTACTATTGTATAATAGTATCCTCCATCAACCCATCCATATAAATTTAGACCAGGGAAATTTCTATTGGTTCCATCGGTGTTTGCTGCAGTGTGAGGCTTCGGAGGCCTTTCAAGAAGTCCATTAAGACATTAAAACCAGTCCAATCACTATTGGATATTTACACTACTGCCAAAAACTTGAACTCTTCCCCAAACTTGACACAAAAATATGAGCATAAACGGTCATTAAATTATAACAGGGTATTGACACAGTCTACTTGGTCCCTCGGCCTTACCAGTTCAAATTTAACAATCTTAACTGTAAAATGTCATATCTTGTTTGAAGAATTAATGCCTAATAGGTAAAGAACAAACATTCACAAAATTATTGTAATAGATGTGTGTTTTCACGATAGGTTGATCAATAATACATACCTCCCATATATGAAGTGTTTCCATCTGCAAGCAGCTTATTCCTTACTCTAGCGTTTAATGTTGGTCGGGCAAAAATGGATCCAGTTTCACTTCTTTTTATCTACAAATAAGAGAAATACATTTGATGTCAAACAAGAGAAGAAGAAAAAGAACATTACAAAAGGGTAACACAAAATTAAGCGAATCAACGGGCATCTGTTGCAACAGATGGATGACATGTTGCAACAGATGGTTCATCTGTTGGAATAAATCAAACTAGACTTGCTACTGGTTTGATTTCTTTAAATAGTTGCTCCATCTGTACAAAAGGGTAACACAAAATTGAGTGAATCAATAAATGACCAATCTAATACAACAGATTACCTATTTGTTGAACCGATGAGGTACTTTGCAACAGATATAAAAATAACGATTCATTCATTCAATACTTAAAAGTCACCTTTCCTTCAATTTTCTTAATAAATAGAAAACTGGTAATGGGTAAATCATCAAGAGTAACAGATGTAAATATCTAATTTAAATGACATACAAAGAAGAAAACGAGATGGAAAGAGCAATAGCGAACCATACTGGCAATGTGAAAAAAGCAAAGAGAGCAGAACATCCAGTTCAATCCAGAAAAAATATTGATCGATTAACATCCGAAAGGATCCTCATCCGAAAGAAGAGAGAAAAAAGAGGCAAAAAAAAAAGAAAGAGAATTGAGAATAAAGAAGAAAGAGTGATAGATGAGTTGAGTTGAGTCTTGAGTCTTACTTATGTTATGGCTGAACGAGAGAGTATTCTTCTAGATATGAGTTTTAAATATTCATTAATAACTTTTGACTTTTGAGGGGCACGAGGAGACGATGATATTGAAAAGACCAGATAAGACTACTCACTCAGGAAATTTTTGAGTTATCCAAGTAATATTTTTTACCGCCTTAGAATTTTAACTTTTTTTATCTCAAACAGAAAATACCTAAATTGCTTTTTAAAAAATAGGGTCTTAAAACATCTAAGTGCAACAGATAACAATTTCTATTTAAAAATTTCCAAAGCTTGGTCATCCATCGGAATAGATGAGTAATATGCTGCAGCAGATGACTTAATCTGTTTGATTAAATCCAACAGAAAAGACATCTGTTGCAACAGGTTAAACATTTGCTTTTATACAATTTCAATTGATTTCATATGTTATTAGACTAATACCTTAAGGGGTCGTTTGGTAGAGTGTATTGTAAAATTTAATGCATGCATTAGTTAATATGTATTACTAGTACCTTGTTTGGTATGACTTCTTGCCTATGTATAACTAATGCAAGCATTAGTTATACACTCTATTGTGTATTGAAGTGTGTATTAGTAATACACTCTATTTCCTATGTATTAGTAATACAAAGACTTTAAACACATGCATTAACTTATTAAATAACCTTAATACCCCTCAATTTCCCTCTCAAAATATTTCACAATTCTTTTTCCCGCCATTTTAATTTGCAATAGTGAATCTTTTCAAAACATTTTACAATTTCTTTTTCCACTATTTGAATTTACAACAATTAATGGTTGATTTAAATAACTATAACATATTTTTGCTTTCCTTCAAGAGTCTTTAAAAATATTTTTTTTTTAAATTAAGACTATTTCTTAATTTTATGTCTTGTATTTTATTTTTGTTTCGACTATGTTAATCCGTTGGCGTAACATTTTTGAGCAAAGACGAAGGTCTTACAATTAATCCTAAACCTCTATATAATAGTTCAACAATATTAATTATGTTTGAAATAACAAAAGAACTTTGTTGCAAAAAAGTGTACAAAATCAAAGAAAGGTATTTTTGTAAACAAAAATTTCTTTTATAGAAATTATGTAAGATGTATTATTTCTTATACATCAAACCAAACAATGTATAAGAAATAATACATGCATAACTAATACAAGCATAAATAATACAAGTATTACTAATGCAAGCATTACTAATACACTATATTTTACATTATTCTTATACACTTTACCAAACGACCCCTAATTGATTAATCTAGGACCGAGGGTGAGTTCTCATAGATTCAACTACAACTTCAATTGAGTATTTTTGCAATTGAATGATGAGAAGGTATTGCGTTCCTCCTAACTAGCGTTGTTAATCGATCACTCTGAGCTAAATCGATTCTTACTACTGCATATGTTAGACTAATACCTTAATTGACTAATCTAGGACCGGGGGTGAGTTCTCATAGGGTAAACTAAAACTTCAATTGAGTCTTTTGGCAATTGAATGATAAGACGGTATTGCGTTCCTCCCGACCAGAGTCGTCGATCGATCACTCTGAACTGAACCGATTCTTACTACCTCATATGTTAGACTAAGACCTTAATTGATTAATCTAGGATCGGGGATGAGTTCTCATAGGGTCAACTACAACTTCAATTGAGTCTTTCGGTAATTGAATGATGAGACAGTATTGCGTTCCTCCCGACCAGAGTCGTCGATCGATCACTCTGAGCTAAACTAATTCTTACTACCTCATATGTTAGACTAATACCTTAATTAATTAATCCAGGGTCGGGGGTGAGTTCTCGTAGGGTAAACTACAATATATGGTAGCCCCTATTTGATAATTTACAACAGATGGGTAATCTGTCGCAATAGATTACTTAATTTGTTTGATTATTTACAACAGATGAGTAATCTGACGCAACAGGTTGAACATTTATTTTTATACAATTTCAATTGAGTTCATATACCTAAATTGATTAATCTAGGACCAGGGATGGGTGAGTTCATAGGGTCAACTACAACTTCAATTAAGTCTTTTGGCAATTGCACGATGAGAAGGTTAAAAATTACGCATATCTTTTATAATTTTAAAAAATAATTAAGATCAATTCGGACCAAATTAATATTTTCAAAACTTGTCATTCTTTTCCAAAATACAAATCATCCATTTGTGAGAAAAATATTTCATGATTTCAAATCTCAAGTTCTCGCTCTTTTCTCTTTCTCACTCACTCAATTATACAATACAGACAACAACTAAAACTACTCAACAAATTGCTCTACCCTTCACAACAGATCACTTTTCTTCTGATTTTTGACCACATAGGTGTTATTTTTTAGTTTATTCTTGCTTGTATCAGTTGTTTTCTCTATCTTCATAGGTAATAGAGTTCGATAAGAGTTCTATATTTGTTATTTTTCCTAAAAATAAGGGTTTTTAATTTAATAATGAAAAAAAAATTAGTTGTATTATCTTCGAGAATGGGTTTACAATTTTGAGTTTTGATGGTAAAATCATAGGAAGAACTCGGTAAAACCCTTGTTTTTATCGTAGTGTTCCGTTGACTGTCCTGGTATTGTTGGATGATGTTTGTGGTGTTTATGGTGGTGGTGGTCATTGTCGCCATCGTCATCGTGGTGGCACTAGTGGTGGTTGTTGGTGGCATTGGTTGGTGGTGTTTGTGGTGGCTATCGATGGTGTCGGTATTCGTGGTGTTTGTGGCATTTATTGGTGGTGTTTGTGGTGGTGATCGTTGTTGGTGTGTCATTATTGGTGGTGTTTGTAATATATTTTTTAAAATTTATGCATAGATCAATTGTAATATAATTTTTGTTTTCTGTTATTTGTAGGTAAAACATGCCTCCCAAAAGAAAAGAAAGTGAAAATGGATCAACATCTGACCACCCCAAAAAAAAAGGTTACAGTACAGAGGGATTTAGAGGAGCTTCCTGAACAATCTCAGTCAGGGAAACAAAGTGAAGATGAGGAGAGATATGAAAACAACATTGAGGGAAGTAGACAAGGGTTTGTAGATGGTGATGAAGAAAATGAAAGTGAGAAAGAGAGGGAATTAGAGAGTGAGAAAGACAAACAGGGTGATCATCAACATGATGATAATGGATCACCAATGGGGTGTGAATTAATATCGACATCCCAGAATGATCCTGTCAAAACTTTTAGTATTGACAAGTTTCAAGTTGTGATGTCGATAAATGACAAAAAAGCAGCAAAAGAAGAAGAAGAAGTAACTGGTGAAATTGTACTTAAATGTCAGATGGGGAGTAAGTTTATTTATTTTAGGAAAATTATGAAGGATGAAAACACAGACGGACTTTTTAAGAAGAGCTGCTTTGGATGCTTTCTTGAGCTACCTAAGTCCCCTACCTGCTTCCATATGAGGATGGTATATGGTTTTCTCAAGCGCAGGATAAAGTACGTGGGGGATGATGAAAATCTAAAGGAGGGGGGCAACAAAAAGATGGATGAAATCTGTATCAATTACTTTGGCATGCCGGTTTGTTTTGGCTTGCAAGAGTTTTCCATAGTGACAGGCTTGAGATTCCATCATCCAGAAGAACCACCTAGCGCCAAGAGAAGACCCCACAAAAGATCCAAGGCAAGAAAACGCAAGGAAAAAATAGATGGGTTGTTTGACATTGCTCGACGTGGCTACAAAGCATCGGATTTGTTGACAGATCTCATTGATAAAACTATTCCAAAGCAGTACAGGGAGAAATTATGCTTAGTTTGGTTTACCCATTCGATTATATTGGCAAGAGACGTCAACAAGGTCATAGAAGATGATTTGTTGGCGTGTGCTGAGGATTTTCATAAATTCAACAATTATCCCTAGGGATATGAAGCTTCTACTTGACTGTCCAATATTTACTGACAAAGCTATCCTAGGGACGATCATATTAAACGGCTTTCCTTGGGCTTTCATGGTAAAAGTAATCACTATGTTAACTTATCCATTAAGTTATATTGAATATAGTTATTAGTACTTTTTTTGCTTGCTTCTTATTTATATTTTTTAGGTTTGGGTATTTGAAGTCATTCCTCCCCTCCGAAAGCAGGGAATGGATTACCCGAATGAAGTTTCTCATCCAAGGATGTTTAGGTGGTTGGCTGCAAAAAGTAACACCAAAATTAGGAAGGCTAATCTCTTTAACCCTCTAGATGATGCAGTATGTCTTCTTCAAGTAAAATAATTTTACTCAAGGAAAGATATTGAACAGATGTTATATCTGATGCACCAGATGGGATATCTATTGCGACAAATTACCCTTCTTATGCCAACCAGTGCAATAGATGGATAATCTATTATGATAGATATTTGATATCTTGCATCAGATTACACATCTATTGCTTTGGTTCTCTGAAGTCGACTCCTAACAGATTAACCATCTATTGCAAATTATGCGACAGATGTGTAGTCTGATGTCACATATTGTTAATACATATACAGATCATCTATTGCATAATATGTAACCCAATGATTACCCATCTTGTGCAACTGGTGCAACAGATTGGTAATCTATTACGACAGATGATTGATATTTTGCATCAGATTATCCATATGTTGCTCTGGTTCTCTAAACCTGACTAAAATGAATTTTAATGATCTACTACAAACTATGCAACAGATGGGTAATTTAATGCAACATATTGTTAACATGTTGTAGAAGTTGACTATTAAAATGTTAACCTAACTATGAAAAATATTATATTATATGATTTAAATGTATCTGGGTTTTTTTCTAGGTTGTGCATCCATGGATCGTGCCTACTGAGGAAGAGTCGTTGATGACTTCTTATATTACTCTAGGTCATGTTGATACTATAGCAGACCCAACGGTGGAGTTAATAAGGCAGGAATTGTCTGGAGCAACAGCCATAAGAAGAGTAGTTAGGCAAGGTCGGCCTAATGTTGAGGCTCTTCATGACCAACCTACTAAGGCAGATCCGGGTGCTTCTTCTGGTGGAGTTGTTGGTGGTGGTGGATGGCATGCTCATGCTGCTACCACTCATATGATCATGTTGATGCACAATAAAAAATAAATATGTTTGAAAACACCCCTTTTCACCCTTACACAGGTCCCTCTCATCCCTCTTCATCCTTGTGTTCCCGTTGCGAATGCGAAGAGTGCAAGGATATCTAGGATAAACTCTTTGAAAAAGTAGAGATTATCTCTAAAGATGTTGACGAATTCAAATCCAAGAGGGGTGTCGTACTATCCAAGAAGGTGAGGGAGTGATACACTCCTACAGTGTTGGTTAAGAGGAAGAAAAGAGCAATAACCAACGTACTCTCCTATCAGAAATTAAAAATAATTGCAACTCCTCCCTTTAAAAAAGTTGTTGATGTTCAAAGGTCATTCAAAAAGGTGTACATATACGCGGAACTTGGCGCCAAAGAGAAAAGGGATTTGTGACAGGCCAAAAATGCCAAACCAGGCACACCAAATTACCCCAGGCCTTTATTTTCCCCCAAGACTTCCAAACTATGACAGATATGTGTATGTGGTACGAGGATAAGGCAAGTTTACTTTTCATAACCTAGACTTATAATCTAATCTACCCCATGAAGAAGAAGCTACACAACAGATGTGAAATCTGTTGCAGCAGCTGGGTATTCTGGTGCAACTGGTAGTGGTTATGTTGCAACTTACTATCCATTTGTTGTATAAGTTGCATTGGATTATTGATTTAGAGAACCCTATGTAAATAATGGACCATCTTTACAATTACTAACCTATTTAAAAATTGTCTTCTTATATCACAGCATGTTGACAAAATTCTCTGCCTCATTAGGAAAAGGCAATTAACATACCCAAAAGCTTATGACGCTGCCGATAGGATAATGGACCTCGATTTCTACAATAAGCTCAAGGATAAGTACGATCAACTCAATTTTGAAGCGTCATCCTGTGGCGCGAGACTTTATTTCTTAGTTTCTATATTGGACTTGGAGGAAGAAAAAATGATAAAATATGTTAGAGGGGAGAGGCCAATTCCACACGGCAAGAGCTGAACCGAGGTAAAGAGAATTTTTATAGTCATTAGCATGAATAGCATATATTATTGGGATATTGAGATACTACTCGAGAAGGAAAAGATCAAAGTTTATGACTGCGACAAACTTGTCATCGATGATGTCAGTCTTTTTCTCCTCGTGCGGCCACTGATGAAGCTGTTTCCCATCTTGTTGAGGGAGAGTAAACTGATGAATCATTTGCTGAAGGAAGTGTTGATAAAGAAATCATGGGATTTTGAAGGTCGAAACAAGGTCATGACCCTTCCAAAAAATGATGTCAGTTACGCAAGCGGCTCGCACGCTCTTGCACACACCGAATATTTGCTTACCGACACAGAAATGTCCGAGCCAATGACCTTTCTGTGCGGCAACATTGTGGCAAACCTGCAAGAGGTATAGGTTTATGGGGGACTAATTGGATGCTTGGAGCCTGTGTATATAGAAGATCCTGTGAAATAATAATTTTTTATTTCAAGTCACACTTCACTTTTACTTTGAATTACATGTACATGTAGTGGCAATATTTTTTTTCTGGTGAATGAAAGTTGAGTTTTTTATAATGCAATAGATTGTCAATCTGTTGTAAAATATACTCTATCTGTTCTGGCAGATAGTTTATTTGTTGCAATGGGCTGGTCATTTGTTGTATAATGCCAATGTTATTTCTATCCAATCTAAGTCTAATCTGTTGCAATAGCGGGAAGACCTATTTGATAATTTTTAGCAGATGACCTAAATTTTATAATATATGCCTAAATCTGCTTGATATTTTGCAACAATTATGCTTGACTATCCATGTGCTCGACAACACCAAACCAGTAGCAAATACACCACCATGAAAATTTCAGCAATTAGGCTTGAAAATCCATGTGCCCAACACCGCCAAACCAGTTGCAATAACGGCAATAATGTAGTATCTTCTTTCTTGATTTTGTTTCTCTTCAGAAGCCTTGACTTTCTTCAACAAATCCCAGATTACACGATTTACTTGTGAAGGGTGTCGTTCTTCATACCAATCAAACTAATCGTATCCAACCAATTTCTATAAAAACAAGAACACAATTACAAAATAATTACAAGTCAATAATTAATCAACTAATTAAATAAAAAAATATTACCTTTGAAATCTTACAAGTAAAAAACCTACGACCTGGATTTTGTTGACTCCAAGAGGTCTTCAATAGAGCTCCATGACCGCACTTATAATATCAAAAATTGTTATCACAAAAAACAATGGAATATGCGCTCGACATTGTCAAGCTCAGTTGGAAAAAATGAAAAAAAAAAATGAAGAAAAGAAAGACCAAATGCAAATAGTTTGAAGAATTTGGATAAATAAAAAAAAGATGACAACAAAGAAGAAGTTTTGGGAATTTAGGTTTAAATTTTACAAAGAATATGAATATATAAGACATTGGGGGATAAATGACTGTTGGGGGCCAAATCAGACGCCAAGTCAGCAAAAAGTCCAACCTAACACATTTGTGCCTATTTTATTTTACGTGTTTAAAATGAACACTGTCTACTTGATGCCTATTTTATTTTAGGTGTTTAAATTGAACACTGTCGATGGGTTTCGCCTTTTTTTATTTCAATTCACTCTCTCTTTTTTACATGTAGTGGTAATTTTTTATGTTCAATGAAATTTAAATTTTTATAATGCAACAGATTCTCCATCCGTTGTAACAAATATTCTACCTGTTCTGACATATAGTTTATCTGTTGCAATAAGTTGGTCATCTGTTGCATTATGTCAGTGTTTCTATCTAAGTCTCTCTATTGCAGCAGCGGAAAGACCTATTTGATAAATTCCAATAAATTACCTACCTGTTGCAACATATGTCAAATTTGTTTGATATTTTCCAACAGATATGCCGTCTGTTGCAACAGATACATTATCAGTTGCAATATTTGAATCTAGTATTTCATTTCAATTAATAAGTTCAAATCTAAGGAAAAAATAAAATAAATCAAAGCCTTAAGAAATTAGCTGAAATAAAATCAACGAATAAATAAAATGTAAAAAAATTGTTATGGGTACAGATCTCAACAATTTAAGTATTGATGCCAAGGATTCCTAAGGAGGGGTGAGGTTATTACTTTGACAGACTCAAGCTATAAAGATCTACTTAATATGGACAAGTTATTCTTCATCTGGTGCTATGGAATTTGGCTTTACTCGTCGGGGATCTTTATTGTCGCTTACATACGGTTTCTGTGCTTTCTGTTTTCCGTATTTTCATAAAAAGAGTAGAGTAGCATATTGTCAATGTCGTTCAGTAGTAGCTTCTACATCCACCTGGAAAGCCAGAATTGGTCAATGCTAATCACAGAGATACAATAAAACGGACAAGGATAACTCATCTGTTCTAGCAAATCAAATAGGTTTTCCTCCTGTTTTAAATTGTCCCAAACAGATTATATTTTTGTTGCAATAATGAATCTACTGTTGGGTCAAATTTCTACATAAGAAAGACCTGTATGATAATTTCCAATGGATGAACTATCTGTTGCAACATATGACTCATCTATTATAGCAAATAGGTCATCTGATGGTACAAATAAAAGTGGTACAAAGAGATGTTTGATTTTCTAAAACATACGAGATATATGTCACAACGGGTATTTTATTTAGTGCAGTAAGTTAGTCAACTATTGCAACAGATGTATATATCTGTTTAATAATTTTCAGCAGATATGTCATCTGTTGAAATAGAAATATGTTTGTTTGTTAGTTGGAAGACATATATATTCACCTTATTCAGCTCGTGCTGCTCTTCTTTGGACATTGTACATTGCTTAGTGTAACACACGGACAGAGGAGTTGCAATTTCACTTTTTGGATGCTTGATAATGCCTTGGAAATCACTTTTCTTCTTCTCTTAGCCTTAATCTCTAATGGAGTGGATGGAAATAAAATCCTCTTTGATGGAATGATACCCCTCTTAGATATCAATTCCTTTACCGAAGCAGTTAATGCATTAATAGCATTAATCACTACATCATGTTTTACCCTGCAGTCTTGACATTTGCATACAGAACATTCGCTATATTAATCTTATAGCATGAGTAATTCAATTACAGATCAAGACTCAACTCAAGAACACTCTCGCTTTCAGTACATACAAAAATAAGAAATTGAGCAATGTTACCAAATTGAGTTTTCTCCGCTTTCACTCTATATTCTAATTTTGCAAAAACTACTCAAATGAGAAGTATTCTTTTCCTTTTATAGAGAAGTAATGATTAGGATAGAAATTTGATTGGGTCAGGTGTCCTGAGAGGTACACATCTCACCTGCGCAGTTTGTTATGCGAGGATCCAAGGACATGGTCACTTGATGTTAGCTAATCATCATCAAAAAATGATTTAGCACCTAATGACAGAATCAATAAAAGTAGTAGGTCTTTGAGTAGTCATCTCAACATCATTCATAGTAGTGGTATTAGCAAAGATATATAGTCCATTAGCTTCTCTACCAATCCCCTTGATACAAGTTCAGAAAGTTCTAATTGCATAGATGGATTTCAACTTGACATCAAAAACATGGAGTATTTCAGGAGAGTATGGAAAGCCAAGAATCAACACAATAGAAGATTAACATGATATTTTAGGGTCCTTTTTAGTCATAATATGATGCACATTTAATCAAGGGCATTTATATCTTTTCATATATTAGCTTACCCTAGAAGTATATATAGAATATGATGAGCATATTTTAGGTTAGATTACATTTTTAGGTTGAACACTCTTTGATGAGTTTGTGGGTTTATCCCTTTGTCTATACATTGGATCTCTCTTGAATATATTTTGGTAAGATTATTCATGTATGAGTTCAATTCTCTTCTACCTTGAATTAATCATGTAATTGTTTGTTCAAATTATAGTCACAAATCAATATTTGTTCATCTCTAGTTTACTTCAATTGTGAGATTATTCTTTCTTTCTTACTTATCTCTTCTTAATTTCTTGATTATGTCTTGAATCTATATATCTTTTATCCCGTTTTATATCAATTGGTATCAGAGCAAGGCTAAAGAATTGTTCCTACAATTCTTAATTCTTGACTTACATCTTTTGAAAATATCAAAAGAAAATTCAAAAATTGAAGAAATTTTCAAGTGTGTTTTGTTGGAAATAGTTCAAAATTCTTGAATATCAAATTTGGGAGCATTTGAAGTTGATTTGGAGTTGATTTTGCCCTATTTTCTTTTATTTTTGCAGCTGAAATTTCAACACTTTCTAAAGTGCAAAAATTTGAGTTTTTGAGCTTTCTTGTGCAAATTTTACCCCCATCTTGTAGATCTAAGTTGTTTTGATCATGGGTAAACTATATTAATTTCTAATTTGGGGATCTAAGAACGAATTTTGGGTTCAAAAATTACGCATTTTTTCTTATGTGAATTTTTGTGAAATTTTAAATTTTGAGTTGATTCCTTACTTCAAAAACTATTGGGTGATCTTAAAAGTGTCACATATTAATTGGGTAAACTTGATTTGAGTTGGGTCATCTTTCTCCCAAGCTCTAAATTTTGAGTTGGTTGGTTTATGGGTAAATCATATTGTATGTCAATTTCTTTAGCTAGATTACATTGAGTATTAGTTCTACTCGTGTTATCTAGTTATTTCTGTGTTCATATTTCATTTCGTGTCAATTTCTTTCATGTTTTTCTCCTTTTAGTTTCAGTGTGTGTTTAATTCATTCCTTGTCCGTTAGTGTGTTTTGTCCTTCTTTATTATTGACATAAACTCTACTCCAAACCGATATTTGAAAGCTTACTTTGAGATTATTTGAGATTGTTGAAGAGACTAAGGAATACCCTTGAGTGGTAAAAGGCTTGAGTGGTGAGATCATTTGAGTGTGATCATAATAGCCTACGACCTTTGAGTGTATACACGAGTGAAAAGAAAATTGAGTGCCATCACTTGAGTTATACGCATGAGGGAGTGACTTGTGAGGCCCATTATTTACTAACCACTTTTATTGTCCTAATTATGTCTTATATAGGTTCAAGGAGTTACAATGGAGGTTTGGATGTCAACGGAGAAAGGAGAATTTCATCTTATAATTCTACTTCTACTAAGAGTTGTTGTGAAATTTTTCATGATTATAATGGTGCTTCTAGAAGAAAAAAAGAGCATGACCTTAATGAAGGTTTGACTAAATTTGAAGTCATTGTGGAGGGGTATGAGAGTGGTTTCACATTTGATTGCACCTTAGGTGTAAACAAATTGTGTTATACCAACTTCATTGATCCTTCTTTGGTTGAGTGGTTGGATATACCTTGTCATACGAAAAGTTCACCATATAAATTTGATGGAAGCTTGGTTGAAAAAGAGATGAAGATCATTGTTTACCATGGAAGCTATCAAGGGGGTATTTGGTGTGATGTTTATCCTTTGTCTACTTATTTAGTATGTTTAGGACCTCTTTGGTTCAATCGTAATAAATTTTGGCTTGATAAAGAGTTGAAAAAGTTTGTTGTTGTCGATTCGATGGAATGAAAGCATGTATTAACTCCTAAGGCCATTAAGGAATCTTCAATAACAAATGAGGAAGTCAAGAAAGTGAAAGTGAAGACTACTAACTTGAAATTTGATGTAAAAAGTCATTCCAATAATTCAAGTAGAGTCTTTGGAGCTTCTAGTGATGCTAAGTTGAAAATTGATGTGAAGAGTCTGTTAGCCCATATGTTATTGGGCCTTTAGTTTATGGACCTTTAGGTTATTGGCTATGTATATATATAGCCTACTTTTGTTTTAGTTAGTTTTTATGCTTTTCAGATTATATTGTAAACCTTAGCCTTTCTTTCTTTCAATAAAGTTCTATTAACATGGTATCAGAGCTAGTTCGATCCATGTCCTTTGATTTGTTGGTTGAAGATTTTGTAGCAGGCATCTACTGCGCGGATCGAACTCTGCGGTGAGTTCGCTGGGGGGTACGGGGGGCAGCGCGCCCCCGTCCGGGGTTCGGGGCGGAGCCCCGAATTTTGAGGTGCTGCTGTATTCGTTTGCTGTTTTCGTTGGGTTTTTTGGTTGGATTGATTCGTTGCTGTCTTCGTTTGCTGTCTGGTATTGTTCGTCTTTCGTTCTTTTGCTTGCTGCCATTGTTGTTCGTTCGGAATTGTTCAACCTAGGGTTTTGCATCGTTTTGTTTTTTGAATTGTTTGTGTGTTGCTGTGTTTACAATGACTGGAAAGGATGATTCTCTCCAGTCCATTAGTACTCAATTAGATGGTAAGAACTATGCCTATTGGAGTTATGTCATGAAGAATTTTCTTCGTGGGAAGAATATGTGGGGTTATATCACTGGAGTAAAACTAAGACCTATCGATGATAAAACTGAAAATTTTGATTTGTTGGTGGACTTATGGGAAACTAATAACTCCAAGATTATCACTTGGATCAACAATTCTGTAACTCAGTCAATTGGTATGCAATTGGCTAAGTATGACACAGCAAAGGAGGTCTGGGATCATTTGGAAAGACTGTACACTCAGTCTAATTTTGCTAAGCAGTACCAGTTGGAGTATGATATCCGTGCTCTTCAACAGCATGATCTCAGTATTCAAGATTTTTATGCTGCCATGTCGGATTTGTGGGATCAATTGGCACTTACTGAATCTGCAGAGTTAAAAGGTTTTGGGCCGTACATTGCTAGACGGGAAGAGCAACGCTTGGTTCAGTTTTTGATGGCACTACGTTCTGACTTTGAGGGCCTACGTGGAACAATCCTTCATTGATCTCCCCTCCCTACTGTTGATTCTGTGGTTCATGAACTGATTGCAGAGGAGACTCGTATCAAGTCTCAAGTGGATAAAGGGTCTAAAGTAACTACTACTCCTGTCGTGTTTGCTGCTTCAACTGATCAGTCTAGGCCACCACGTACTCAGACTCGACAATCTCCTAACGTTGCATTTGATGAGTGTGCATTCTGCAAACAGAAAAATCATTGGAAGGCTCAGTGTCCGTTGTTACTTAACAAGGTCAAACAGCCTCAATCTGGGCAGCAACAGAAATATGGGCAGCAAAAGTCTCCGTCACGCTCCTCTGGTGCTCCTCCATGGTCATCTCGTCCTCCACAGTTCGCTGCTGCTGCACCATCTGTAGATGTTGAGTCTGTTAGCACTATGCCACCTTCTGCGTTGGATCCCCAGGTTTTCGAACAGTTCAGACAGTTCTTCGTTTCTAATCCTACGGCCATGTCAGCATCTATGTCTCATTCGGGTTCAGTTTCTTCTAGTACCTCAGGTATTCCTTCCTCCTTGTGGATATTGGATTCTGGTGCGTCTCATCACATGTCCCCTCATTTGTCATCGTTTGGTTCTTTGTCACCCATTTCACCAATCTCTGTTATGTCCGCGAGTGCTGTACCTATGTCAGTCGAGGGTGTTGGTTCTGTTACTACCCCTCACATTGTCCTCTCTGATGTTTATTACATTCCCAAACTTGCTTTAAATCTTGTTTCGGTCAGTCAGTTGTGTAAGGCTGGTAATTGGGTGTTTTTTTCTGATTCTGTTTGTGTTATACAGGACCAACACACTCAGAGGGTGATTGGGACCGGCCATAGGTTGGGGGAACTCTATGTCTTGGAGAATCTCAAAGTGTCTGCAGTTGCTGCCTCTAGCATAGATTTATCTTCTTTTCGTTTGAGTCCTTTGTCTTCTCAGTTTTATCTTTGGCATTCCAGATTAGGACATGTGTCAGTTTCACGTTTACGTTTTTTGGTCTCTAGTGGTGCTTTGGGTCATGTGAACACTAGTGATATTTCAGATTGTAGTGGTTGTAAACTGGCAAAATTTTCTGCCTTACCGTTTAATAAAAGTGTATCTTATTCTGTTGCTCCTTTTGATATTATTCATTCTGATGTATGGGGACCAGCGCCAGTATCCACTAAGGGTGGATCGACCTATTATGTTTCGTTTATAGATGACTATACTCGTTATACCTGGGTGTATCTTATGAAACGCAGATCTGATTTCTTTGGCATTTACAACAACTTTAGAGCCCTTGTTAAAACACAACATTCGGTTGTGATAAAGTGTTTCAGGTGTGACTTAGGGGGTGAATATACCTCTAATGACTTCACTCAGTTACTTGCCTCTGATGGTACCATACACCAGTCATCGTGTACCGACACTCCTGAGCAGAACGGTCTGGCAGAAAGAAAACATCGTCATATTGTTGAGACAGCACGCTCTTTACTTTTGTCTGCAGAGGTTCCTAGTATTTTTTGGGGAGAAGCAGTCCTAACTGCTGTATATGTGATTAATCGTATTCCTACTGCATTGACTTCAGGGATGTCTCCGTTTGAGAAACTATATGGTCACCCGCCGAATTATTCTGCATTACGAGTTTTTGGATGTACTTGCTTTGTTCTTCGTCCTCATGTTGAACGAAATAAGTTAGGGTCAAAATCAGCTATATGTGTGTTTTTGGGGTATGGTATTGGACAAAAAGGATATCGTTGCTATGATCCTGTAAGTCAGAAATTATATGTTTCACGACATGTCACTTTTTTGGAACATATTCCTTTTTCTTCCATTCCAGCTAAAACCCATGATGTGACAAAGTCAGATATTCGGCTTATTGATCCCTTTGGGATTGACATAGAGGTTCCAGTTCTGGATTCATCCATGCCTTCTGGTGTGCCACCTGATAGTGCTTCAGCCTCGCCTGTGCCTGAGTCTGCTCCTTCGACTGTTGAGACTGGAGACCCACCACCTCTGAGGAGGTCTACTTGACCTTGTAAGTCCACCAAACTGCCAGATTTTTCCTATTCTACATATTCAGCCTCATTTGCTTCCTTTATTGCAAACATACATCATTTGTCTGAACCTGAGTCGTATAGAGAGGCTGTGTCTGATCCTCTTTGGCAGAATGCTATGGCTGAGGAACTTGCTGCTCTTCATCATACACATACATGGGATTTGGCTACTCTTCCACCTGGTAAGCATGCGATTGGTTGTCGATGGGTGTATAAGATAAAAACAAAGTCTGATGGGTCTGTTGAGCGATACAAGGCAAGACTTGTGGCAAAAGGGTACTCACAACAATATGGTATGGATTATGAGGAGACTTTTTCCCCCGTAGCAAAGATGACGACTGTTCGCACTATGATTGCTGTTGCATCTGTTCGACAGTGGAAGATATTTCAGATGGATGTCAAGAATGCTTTTCTGAACGGTGATCTCCACGAGGAAGTTTATATGACTCCTCCCCCAGGTATTGACCACCAGCCAGGTGAAGTTTGTCGGCTTCGAAAAGCTTTATACGGTCTCAAACAAGCCCCTCGTGCTTGGTTTGAGAAATTCTCCACTGTTATTACTTCCCTTGGATTTGTCCCGAGTAACCATGATTCAGCATTGTTTGTTAGATGTACAAGTGCAGGGCGAATTCTATTGTCCTTATATGTAGATGATATGATTATTACTGGTGATGATCATAGTGGTATTGAGTTATTGAAGCATGATTTGGCTCATCGATTTGCAATGAAGGACTTGGGCTTGCTGCGTTATTTTCTGGGTATTGAGGTGGCTCAGTCTAAGAAAGGGTATCTTCTTTCTCAGACTAAGTATATATCTGACTTGTTTACACGGGCGCGTCTTTCTGACAACAAGACTGTAGATACTCCCCTTGAAACCAATGCACGTTACTCTCCTAGTGATGGTGTTCCATTATCAGATCCGAGTCTTTATCGGACTATTGTGGGTAGTTTGGTTTATCTTACGGTTACTCGTCCAGATATAGCACATGCAGTTCATGTTGTTAGCCAGTTTGTTACTGCTCCTACTTCTGTGCACTGGGGAGCTGTACTTCGTATTCTAAGGTATCTTCGTGGCACTCAGTTTCAGAATCTCTTGTTTCCCTCGACGTCATCTCTCGAGTTGCGAGCCTATAGTGATGCTGATTGGGATGGAGATCGCAATGATCGTAAATCCACCACTGGTTTTTGTGTGCTTCTTGGAGACTCTTTAATCTCGTGGAAGAGCAAGAAACAAGATGTTGTCTCTAGATCTTCCACGGAGGCTGAGTATCGTGCTATGGCTGTGACTACATGTGAGATTATTTGGTTACGTTGGCTTCTTGCAGATATGGGGGTTCACATTTCTATGCCTACTCCCCTGCATTGTGATAACAAAAGTGCGGTACAAATTGCAAAGAATTCTGTCTTCCATGAGCGTACGAAGCACATTGAGATTGATTGTCACTTCACCCGTCATCATTTACAGCTCGGGACCATATCGCTTCCTTTTGTTCCATCGTCTTTGCAGATTGCTGACCTTTTTACGAAGGCTCAGTCGGCGTCTCGATTTTGTTTTTTGTGTGACAAACTCTCAATGCTTATTGCTGTTGCATTGTGAGTTTGAGGGGGGATGTTAGCCCATATGTTATTGGGCCTTTAGTTTATGGACCTTTAGGTTATTGGCTATGTATATATATAGCCTACTTTTGTTTTAGTTAGTTTTTATGCTTTTCAGATTATATTGTAAACCTTAGCCTTTCTTTCTTTCAATAAAGTTCTATTAACAGAGTCATCCCAATGACTCAAAAGGGATCCTTGGAGCCTATTTCACTCCAAATGAAATGAGTGAGCGAGAAAAGAAAAAGAGGAGTGAGGGAGTGAATAGTGACAATTTGCAAGAGAAAAAAAGAAAAGATATTTGGAATGAAGTGAGTGAGTGGCTACAAGCACAAAAAAAAAGAGTTGAAAAATGAAAATGAATTGTCACAAGAATAAAAGAAGAAGAGTGAAGCAAGTGAGAGAAAAGAAGATGAGATAATAGAAAAATAAGAGAATATGAGTGAGAGATTTTCTTATTCTAATTCTAACCCTTTGAATTCTTGTACTTCTAGTATTTCCACTTCTTTTATAGGTGTTCTTGAAGAAGAGCACAAAGAGAACAACTCAACATGGAAAGAAATTCAAGAATTGAAAGAAGCAAGTCAAGTTGGAACTACTTCAAGTAAGCATGTGAACTTAATTTTAGAAAATCAAGGTAAAGAAGATTCGTTAAGTGTTCATCAAGGTAAAAAGACTAATCCTAACTCTTTAGTTAGGTCAAATGAACTTGATAGTGACTTGAGTGTGAATGTTAGACCATTTTTTGGTGAGGTTGATGATTCTTTACTTTGTATCAATAGATAAATGAATGATGACAATACACAAGTTGAATATGATTGTGAAGATAAAATTGTTATTGATTGTGAGCTTAAAATATCTCAAGCTAATGTTATGTCAAATTTGGAAACACATAGTGTTTCCTTTAATTCTTGTCATGAAGATGAATATACTTCTTTTTTAGCTATTCAGAACACTAAAAGTGTGATTGATGATGATTATCTCTTTGCAAGTGAATTTTATTGTAACAATTCTTTATCTTGTAAGGACGTGAATGTTCTTGGTGGTAGTATTCTTGAAATGGAGCATGAGAAGTGTGGTTATAGTCTTTTTGAGCTTAAAGAATGTCAAAATTTTAAAAAAATTGACAATCCTCTTTTTGGTGATTTTCAATTGAATGATTCATTTCTTGTTGACTCATATGCACTTGATGGAAGTGATGATCCAAAACTTAAAGAATGCATGATTTGTGAAAATGATTCTTATGACTTATCTGAAGGTGTTAATTTTTTGGATGTTAGCAAGCTAACTACCAAATTGTTTGTTCTTGTGTTGAAAAGTCCTCCAAAATAAAAGAAAATCTTTTAAAGAATGGGAGAGGCACAAGTGATTTGAGTTGTAAATTAATAGATGCTAGCTTTTGTGTCAATTGATTTACTTACTCTAATCTTGTCTTTGCGGATATAATTTGAGATGAATTTTTAAATGCTTCTACAAAGAAACGTAAATATGATCTATTTGAAGCATTGTAAAATATCTATGGCCATAAATGTGACAATTCTTATTTTGATGAGTTTTCTAACCTTGTTGATCTATTTGTGAAATACCATCAAGAAAGGATCTACAATGAGGTAAGATTATTTGGAGCATTTTCTTGGGCTACAAAAAGATTTGAGCTATCTTTATCTTCTAAATCCAAGAAAGATTTGTTTGAATGGCTAGTGCTTATTTTTGGACTTTCTAAAGCCATGAAGGTAAATTTCTATGCCTTTGACCTTTATAGTAGCAACTTTATTTTGATTAGTGAGAATTCTTTAATGTTGCTATTTGATTCATGTTGTGAGTTACTAAGTGAGAAATACAAGAAAGTTTTGAGATTGATGTTTGTGCTTGATTCCGAAAATGCATACTTTTATTTAAAGTTTGTGAATGATATTGTTAGTTCTCTTAAAGTTTGTGAATGATATTGTTAATTCTCTTAATCATGTGGTTAGAAGAGTACAATTAAATTGTGAATTAAGGAACTATTTGGTTCAAGCTGTTGAAAAAACTAGTTTTAACTTGAAAGTTTTAATATGTAAAATTATTAGTTTCTTTAACTTTTTTTATGATTGTGATATGTTTTTGAGTAAAGTTCTTCATATTATGTTTGAAAAGTTGATTTTTAGGGAACTTCATGATTCTTGGCTCTATCACAAAAGTGTGTATTTTTTGGAGTGGTATGTAACTTACTTGAAAGATTATTTTTTTGGCTTGGGTACTAACTCCCCTCTATGATTTGCAAGGTTTGAATTTGAGGTCGAATTCTTTTCAACATGGGGAGAATGAGGCAAGTTCAGAAAGTACTAATTGCATAGATGGATTTCAACTTGACCTATCAAAAATGTGGAGTATTTCAAGAGAGTATGGAAAGCCAAGAATCAACACCATAGAAGATTAACATGATATTTTAGGGTCCTTTTTAGTCATAATATGATGCAAATTTAATCAAGAGCATTTATGTCTTTTCATATATTAGCTTACCATAGAAGTATATGAGTTTGTGGGTTTATCCCTTTGTTTCTACACTGGATCTCTCTTGAATATCTTTTGGTAAGATTATTCATGTATGAGTTCAATTCTCTTCTCCCTTGAATTAATCATGTAATTGTTTGTTCAAATTAGAGTCACAAATCAACATTTGTTCATCTCTAGTTTTCTTCAATTATGGAATTATTATTTCTTTCTTACTTATATCTTTTTAATTTCTTGATTATCTCTTAAATCTATATATCTTGTATTCCGTTTTACATCACCCCTTCACCTTCTCATTGTAAAGATCCTGAAAAACACATAGATCAGGATAAAAAGCAACAAGCTAAGACAGTGTAATTCTTTAGTAAGTTTAGATACTAAAAGTAAGTTGAATTTGAACTAAGGTAGGTGAAAGACATTAGTAATGATTTCCTTTTCAAACACATTCCATGAACCAACATATGTGACGAGATAGATCCCCATTTGGTAAGTATACTGTATTTGGCACATCAGTGTTAGTTGTAGATGTTTTGATTAGAGCACTGAGATCTGCAACCATGTGATTGATTACACCAGTGTGTATGATCCATGGACTCTTATTGGTGGAGCCTATTGACTCTACCATTTTACCTGCAGCATGAGCTGAATACTTAGTCTTGTTTTCTTTTTTAATAACTGCAGAATCTGAGCAAATTGTTCACTAGTAAAGATGCATGGACTTGACTATTGTGCAAATCCTTCCACCATGGATTTGACAACAGTTGTAGTGCTAGGATCTTGAATTCTTACTGAGTGGGTAGTCTGTATCATATGTCCTGCATTCTCCACCTCATTATTACATGTTGCATTAGCACTTTCACCGGATCCAGCTCTCTTTCTGAACTTAAAATGAGCAGGATAACCAACCACTTTTGAACAATTCTATCTGGTGTGACCCCTGAACTTGCATATTTCACAATATAGATTCCGGGTCTTCTTGAATTGTTTGTGTTTTTGGCCACCATTTTTGAGAATTTGTTGTTTCATTTCTCCTGGATAGACATGTTGATCAATACCACTTGTAAACATAGCAGATTCATACCTTGTGGTTGCAAGATTAGAACCAAGGATCCCTGCAGTAGCTCCTACTGATTTTTGACTTTCATCACTGATTACCATAGCATATGCTTGGTTAATAGATGGTAATGGACTCACGAATAATATTTGTTTCCTTTCCTAATCATAAGACTCATTTAACCCCATCAAGAACTGAAAGAGTTTTAACTTTTGGAGATGAGCAACATAACATTTTGAGCTTTCACAGTTATAACTAGGTATTAGCACCAATGTTTCAAATTCTTCCCACAAATCTTTCAGCCTTGAATAATACAGGGATACAGAAGTTGTTCCTTAAGATAGGGTAGCAATTTCTTTGTGGAGATTGAATTTTCTTGAAACCATCAATTTTATTGAACCTTTCACACAGATCACTCCAAACAGCTTATGCACTAGTAGCATACATGATCCTCCATGCCTAACTTGTTTCTTCCTAGTAATGACAATCTCAGAAATTTTCAATTTCAGCCAACTGAAAAAAAAAAAAATCTGCAAGCCAGTTACATCTGATGGATGCAGAAATAGTTGATGGATATAATCAATTCCCACTGAGTTTTGGACTCCATTTGCTCTATTAGATGAGTTTTCAGACTCCTCGGCATTTGCACCGTTGTTAGAAGATATCACCATGGTTGTAAACTGTTTTATTGATATTCTTTAACTGAATTCTGTGTGATCTTTGTAGTTTCAGAACTTGTAACTTTGTGGAAGAAGAATCTCACTATTAGAGATGAACAAATAGAATTGATTATGTTTTGATGCCATGAACTTAATCAGAGTTTGTACATGGTAAACTCTGTAATCTGAAATGAGGAAGAAGGAAGAATAGAGAAACTGTAGAGTAGGAGAAGAGTGGATATTATTTCATTGATTGAACCTTATTCTTGTGTCTTACAAAGTGTATTTAGCATGTATATATAGATGATCATGGAAGATTCTAGAGGCTAACCACTTAACTAACTCAATTAGCTACAAGGTATAAAGTTAGTTATTAACTACTTTCCGGAAGTTAGTTAACAATATTTTCACAGTGTTGGTTGCATGGGCTGAGCAGATTTCCCTTCTTTCAACACATAAATCAATGAAGAGACGAGGGTCATACTCCAGAAACTATCCAAAGTGCAGGTCGAGTACAGTAATAGAGAAGCATGACTTGACTGGTCTTCTTTGTTTGATCAAAGGGATTGATAGCAGACTCAAACGAGTACAATAGGGCATCAGCAGTCAGTGCCAAACTCCTCTGTGAATTAGTCCCATCCCTATGTATCAATCGGTGGAGGCTGCTGATGCGATAATCCAATCTGTCAGCTGCACAAATGTCTGATCATAATCAGAGACGGAGCCAGCCCCTTTAGGAGTTTGTCCGAACCCTCTTCGACGGAAAAATATACTATTTATACATGATTAAATTTATTTTTTATGTGGTTAAAGTAGGTGTTGAAACCCCATTCGAATTAATTTTCTTTGAATATTAAACCCCCTTACTTGAAATCTTGGCTCCACCTCTGATCATAATCCCTTAAGTACTCCAACTCGGTTGAGAAAAGTATGATTGGGCATCAGCTATCAGTACCAGACGCCTTTATAAATCAGTCCCTTATCTGTTCTTTGATAGGTGGAGGCTACTGGTTTGATACTCAAACGCTGTCAGATTCACAAATCCTGATCATAATCCCTGAAAGTACTCAACTCGGTTGGATGGTGGTTGAATCCTAGACTTTTGCTCTAGCAAAGCTCCAGCTTCGCGAGCAACATGCATGAATCCATTGCAATTGCCTTTCAAAGTGCTTTTCACTGAAATGACATGTAATTAAAATTGTTTTTTTCTGAGGATCAACTGTAAGATGTGATACTGGAATATAAGTTTTTAATAGAGAATAGCAGAAGAAAGGCGTAATTGGAGAGACCTTCTGCTAGCCCAAGATCATTAACTAAGATCGAAAAATTCAACTAAAGCAGAGGAAAAAGTTTTATTATGGAAGAAGATTGTTTTGGGTTGGTTACAAATGCCTAATGTCATCCCATTTATCTAGATACTACAAATGTAGAGTATTTTATCCTCTTCTACAAATATCATTCTCAAATATCTAACACTCTAGAATATCTAGACTTGTCCAAAGTACAAATATCTAAGAGACTATACTATAACTTTCTAGATTCTTCTAGCGAGATTGCCTAGAATATATAGATATTTCTTCAAGTTGATTGTCCTAAATATCACACTAGACTATTCTAGAAACTTTACTAGAAATCTGTGATTCCAAAAAATCTACTTTAATATTTTCACATTTAAAACCATCCAAAAAAACCATCAAAAAAACTAATATTGTGCCTTCAACGTGAAGGAATAAAACCACAACAAAATTTGATACTTCCTCCCTCTCATGCCGTCATTTTCTTTTTGATCTGTCCCAGAAAGAATGTCACACTTTCTTATTTGAAAACTATTTAAAGACACAATTTCACTTTTATCTTTTTTGGTCCCACTTAACTAAAGATAGTAGTAATACAATTTTTTAATAAAGGACAATTTGATAAACATATCACGTCTTTTTTATATCTTAAACTCCGTGTCCGGTCAAAGTATGACACATGAAATGAAACGGAGGAAGTATAATTTAAACCTAGTAGCCTACAACAACACTAACTTTAGTTGCCACCACCTCTTTATCCTTCATGTAGTTCTATTGCTGGTAACCTTCTCCTCAGTGTCCGATGGAGAGTTTGCTATCTCGACGCGACCTGAAAAATGAAACACAATACAATTATTAAGGAGAGTCTTGAAGCAATGATAAAATTGTCTCTATGATATATAGGTCATAGGTTCGAAGTGTGGAATCAACAAGTGACGCTTGTGTCCCACCCCATTGAGGTGCGGTCCTTCCTCGAACCCTGCGTGATGAAAAGTTTTGTGCATTGAACTGTCCTTTTATTAAGACAGAATAAAATGACAAGCATATACATATATAAAGTACCTTTGTTAGGTCTCTTGAATCTCATGTAAGCCTCTTTCCCGTTCACAATAATGTGATGATTCTAAAATTAAACATTGAATAAAGAAGACAAACATTAAAAGATGATCAATAAACATAAAACCAATAAATATTTTGAAGAAGAGGATGTGTAAAATTCATTACTTGGACAGCATTTTGAACAGAAATTGCATCTTGAAAATGCACAAAACCACAACAATATCCATCCTACTTTCAAAAGAAATTATAAGGTTTAAGCAAATGATAAACCAGCAATAATGACAAAAGAAAATATACATGAAATATATATACCTCATAAGTTTTGAGTTGAACGTCATGAATGCGAACTGGTCCAAACTCTTTGACAACAGCATGGAGATCACTTCGTGTTGTGTTTGATGACAATCCTCCAATATATATCGATTTATCTATAACATGTAAACGTCTAAATCAACAATTGACTTAAAATTCTAAAAGTTTCATCAACTATTTGATTAAAGCAATGCAAATTTACGTTGGACATCATCATAATTGTCTTGTGCAACATTGGTTGGAGGAGCTGCAACTTTCTCCACACCACCTGAACTAGATATCAGTGCCTGAACAAAGCTATTGGCTTGAGTTCTTTTAGGTGTTGTTGGGAGACCAGCATTTACAGCAACATTTACAATCTTGTGTGGTGTATTTGTTGGTGATGAAGGTCTACCTTGCTTTATCTATAGAAAATAATTTACGAAAATTTTTATGATCTCTACATAAGTACTAGTATATGATACAAACGACTCATAAAAGTATGACTAACCATTAAAGCATAGCTAACTTTCGGAGCTTCATTTGCAATGATTGGAGTCGTCTTGACAAGTACTTGTTCTTCTTTTTGGCTTGTAGCAACAGTATTTTCAGCTTTGTTCTCAATAGCTAATAATTCAAATGAAGAACAAGTTAATATTGTAATAATAAAGGTTAAGTTATATGCACTGACAAGTCAAATATTTATATAATAAAGTCTTCATAACGATCAACCAAAATTAAAATTGACATAGTGTCGAAGCAATCAAGTGACCAATTGAGAAAAATGTTGAAAGCAAAAGGACGTACCTAGAGGTGCGATTGGAGGATTTTCATCTACCTTTTCCTCAATGATTGTTGAAGATTTTTCTACGCTGATAAATCTAAAAATATCGTTCAGCACATAATATCCCGTCTCTTGTGGAGTAAGAAAAAACGTTTGAGAGAAATTTTTTCTCGACGCGTCTTGACCAATCAAGCACCCTGTCACCACCACTAGAACACCTCCAGCAGTAGATGATGGGGAGTCAATAGTTGTGACTTCCATCCTGTTTCTCTTAAAGTGAGATAAAACAATAAATTCGTTTATGCCCTGAAATTATATAGATATCATAAGTCTATTAATAATCCTTTGTCAAAAAAAAAAAAAATTAAGCCAAAAATTATTCAGTGAAACCTCAAGCATCAATGATAATGAAAAAATAAAAATAGAAACAAAGTTTGAATAAAGTTAAAAACATTGAATCTTATTTAATGACAGATAACAAACACCTCTTATGAGAAATTACAAACAAATATTCCATAGAGTTGTTCATTTAATTCAATGCAAATATGGCTCAAGTAAAATATACAATAAGGTCAATCTTAATTCAATGCCTATACGTATAGATTGATCATTTTAATTAATTTACCAATTTATTAGAAGCATGTACAACATAGAAACACTATATGATTCAAAGGCCAAACAAAATATTCATCATAAATCTTAAGCAAGTAAATGTACAACACAGAAACACTATAAGATTCAAAGGCCTAACAAACTGTTCATCATATATTTTGTTAAAATGTAATACTTACTTTAGAAGTTGTCACAGACTTAATTCCACCATCTGGTAATGGCCAACTTAGGACACTATTTTTCTTATAAAATCGATATGACTGATGGATTAAATTCTGTAAAATGTGATAGTATTGGTCCACGAAAGAGATGGCAACGGTTTCAGCAGTGTGTTTGGTTGATTGAGTTGCCATTTTTGCACTACAATAAATCAAATAAATAAAGGGTTAATCAAAACTAATCTAACTGTTAACATAAACAGTAAATGAATAACATATTGTCAAAGATTGGTATACTTCACATAAAAAAGAAGAGTAATAAATGCAAATGAATAGTTTAAAGAGCATAAACATCCATGCAAAGGCTTTTTATCTATCAATTGGTAAAATAATTTGGCACCTAAAAAAATAATAAATAAAGACTAGCTTGAATCATTCAAAAAAATTATGTCAAAGTCAAGTCTCTTTTGACTATGTGCTACAATAGTAATCTTATCACACGAGAGTATTAAATTATAAATAATCATCAAAACATATTTAAAATATAAATATAAAATTAATATTTCAAATTATAACTATATAAATATTCGAGTGATGTATTTATGAGTCAAAGTCAAAATCAAAATATAATACAATTTTTCCTACAAAAAAAATTAATCAAACTAAAAGCAAATCTAACAATCGAAGATCTTTTAGAAAGTTGTGTCATTGATATACATATAAAATCTTAACTTGACCCAAGTCAATCACAATTTGCACTACTTAAAATTGTGAATTTTGATGGACAAAAATTCGATGAAAAATTAATCAGAAATGTTTTCACAATGCTAAATATAAATTTCTGACTGACAAAAATTTCAATGAAAAATTCGCAAAAGTGTTTTCAACAAGTTAATTTCTGTCAAAAATTCTATTAGAAATTCATGTTTTTAGTATGTCTATGTTTGAAAAAAATTATATTACCACAAACATAAACTTTTTTTCTAAATGATTATATAAAACTAATAAAGAAAAAATTGATATTGATGTATGATAAACTCAATCAGTAAATAGCCTTAAGAAATTATGAATGCAAAGCAGTAAAAAGAATATCCTTAAAAAGAAAAAAAAAACAATCTTTTTACATTTAAAATTCCTTAAAAGGTCTTATCTAGAGAAAAATCACAACAAGAAGAAATGAAAATAATCTTTTTTGTTACTTTTTTTATTTGATACAGTAGTAAAAAGAAACAACATTACCATTCTAAATAAAGAAAAAGTTTTAAAATCATCAAATCTTGAAAGAGGGCTCAAATTCATGAATTGGCAAAAATAAGACAAAACATTAAGAATTTAATTCATTAAATCTACAAAATCAGTCAATTATTCAAAGAAATGTTCTTTAAAGGCTTGATCTAAAATTTTAAGTAAAAAGCATAAAAAAAATAACAAAAAAAATATTTTTTTGTTTTCACTTTTTGTTTGATTCTACAGTAAGAAAAGATTTCATAGAACTTCATAAAGTTCTACAGTCATCAAATCTAAGAAATAAATCAATAACTAAAAATTGTAAAGCCTACAAAGTGAATCAATATTATATCAATCATTCGGAGAAATCAAGGAAAACCCTCACAAGATTTTTGAGATATTAAAAAAAAAAAATTGAAAAAATTTATACAAGAAAACATCAAAAGTAAGAAAGAGAAACGAAACTATTGAAAACCTTTAGTACTGAAATTAGAAAATTCAAATAAGGGACAAAAAGAAACAAAAAAGTAAGTGATGAATTTATAGCGACTGAGAAAAAAATATCCAGGTTGTAATTCTTGAATAGATTATCTCGAATCTAAACTAGGATTTTATGTGTGAATATGTATTAAATTATTTAAATATATTCCTTATATGTATATTAGATTTTTTAAAAATAAAATGAAGTAGGCATTTGAACATGAATTTACTAATATTTGGAAAAAACCTAAGTAGTACTTGAAATTATTGAAAAAAGAAATTTGGATGTTGAAGTCCCGTTTGAACATAAAAATCATAGTTGAAATTTTATAAGGCAAAATATTTAAAAAGATAAATATTATTTGAAATTAAATTTAAAAAGAGGTATTTGGAGGTCGAAATTATATGTCTAAAGAAAAACTATTGGCGAGTTTAAGTTTGATGTTTTGTATTAAAACTATTAGGTTATAATCAAAAAAACTATTAGGTTATATTATGGATATTAAGTCGAACATTACTGTTTATATATCGTATATTGAGTATCTTTATCTAAATTCATAGGTTACCTCTGGCAGCACAATATATTATGTTATAAATAATTATCTAATATTTTTAGTTGTTGATAATATACAAAGATAATTATGTTAAAATATTTATTTATGCATACATGACTTCTTCTATGATATAAAATTCTTTATCCGAATTTCTTTATAATGATATTGGTGTCATTTGGTCAAATAATTATTTGACTTTTGTAGTGAAATGTTATTGAAGACAACTCATTTCAAAAAAAAAAAAAATTGAATGATATAATAAAATATTGTTATAGAGAATAATTGTCATAAAAGGTTTGATTGTATCTCGTAAATTAATTGTTTAAAATTATTTAATTTATTGAAACCCTTAATCATAATTTAGGCACAATTTTGAACGTGCCCCTTCTATCATCTCATTTTCTTGTGAGTGTTGTTTAATATCTAATATAATATTATTTTTTTCATTTATTTTTCAGGTGTCAAATTTCTTCATTGTGCTTAAGTTTTAAGGATCAATAAAATTGAGTCTCCAACAAGTTTAAATGGATCAAGAAATTCAGAAACTCATGAAAAAAATGAAAATAATATAAATAAATTGTAAGTTACCGCTCTGAGAATTTTCCGATAGCACTTCACCAACATGAGTTGCAGCGTAATGGTGGAACTGTGCCACCTTTAATCAGAGGTCTTGAGTTCGAGCCATGTATATAAATAGAGAAATCCTTGTTTGGAGCGTCCACCCCAAAATAGCCCTGCAGTGTGCAATCTAAATTACTCGAGGCTCCATTCCGAGTACTGAACACTAAAGGAGAAACCAAAAAAAGAAACAAAACTGATGGCACTTCAATTGTTTGAAATCTTCAACCGATCATAGAAAAGATGAACTTCTTCAACCGAATCAACGAAAATCAAGTAAGACAAATCATCCAATAAATTTTCTCGCCATATCAGATAAATGAAATGACCTAGGAATTCAATTCGAATTTTCGCTTAGTCATGAGCGTTTATCGAGCAGACATATGTAAAAGGACGACTTTAACAAAGTAAGATAAGTTGATTGATCATTCGCGTCGAAGAATTAATTTTCTCACCATATAAATTTAGCTTAACACTATTTCATATCTTAGTCGTGACGCTCACCGAGCGGATTGAATTTGTAAAAAAAAAGTGAATAAGGAAACACAAATTGTATGATATAAAAAAATATCATAATTTATGTCACCAAAGTTTAATTAAAATTCAAAATAATTAATTTCAAAACTGGTTAGAATTACATGAAAATAAAAATTACAAATACTGGTAAAGTTTGGGGAGTACGCTACAAATAACTTAATTTTTATTTTCATAATTTTAAGAGATAAATTAAGATATTTAATTTTAATTATTATTTTATTATAAATAGTCAACAAATATAATTGATTTCATTAATAAGCTTCTAATCCAAATGAATCGCATTTATTATTTCACATTAGCTCCTATGCGATGTCAACACATCATTGTTGAGATAATAAATACGATTTATTAGGATTAGAAGCTTATTAATAAAATTAATTATATTTGTTGACTATTTATAAGAAAAAATAAAAATTAAATCTGTTTGTTGACCACTTAAAATTATGACAATAAAATTCAAGTTAATTACATTGTAACCCTCAAATTTTACCAGCATTTATAGGTTGTAGCTTCTTCTGATTCTAATAAGTTTTGAGATTAATCAAGCTCTAGTCAAACTTAAATGACATAAATTATTTTCACTTTTGAATTTTCACTTTGGGCCATCTTTTAAGTGTTTCAATTTATGTTTTATGTATTTCGTATTATGAACTTAGCCAAACC
>NC_061121.1:13944304-13991568 GCF_002878395.1 Capsicum annuum
GGCTAAAATTAAAATGATTAAAATTAAGATGCACTCAATTAACGATCGAAATTGAATTTGACCAACTCAAATTTATTTTTGGGGTAAAATAGATAGAAGCGGTTTGATAAAAAAAATTGTCAAGAATATCAAAAACTGCACATAAAAAGTTTGTACTAACCTTAGTGATACTTTTGTATGTTCCATTTGAGGTGGGAATATTACCTGCTAAGTCTATCGTCTCTGGATTGAACAGTAGATCCAAAAAATGGAGTGAGATTGTGTTTGGTAAGAAATTCAGCCAAGAAAGGCTTATATTGTTCATGTTAATGGACTAATACCACATTATAATTAATACAGTCTTCATGTAATCACGTCAGCATTAATTGTTGATTGAAACAAATATAAATGACAAATAAGTGCATCAACCGTTTGAAGAAGAGTAGGCGAGAGGTATACATGACAAAGGGAGAACCCATTGAGAGGTCTACATACACAAAGGATACCGAAGTCATTTCATAGGTCATTCTTGATAGAGTGACAAAAAAGTCTTGACGTCAATAATTATCTAAAATGGACTAAAAATTGAGTTCGGTCATGACTACACCCGGTGTTACACTAATCTTATTAACATCAAACAAATTAATAAGATTGCATGATGCAAACAATTTAGCAGCATAAACTTACCTACACCCAGTGTTTACATAAGTTAAAGTAATTTATCATAATTAAGTGATTTAATGTAGTAAAATATATGTTTATTAATTATGGTCAAGTAAAATAAACTCTATACATGGCGTGCATGTAATTAATTTAGTGTAAACACCAGGTGTAAGTGTACAAGAAACTTAAGGTAGGGAAATGAATTGAATTAGAGATTGAACTAGGCTCAGTCGAGACCCTTTACAATGAGTTAGACTTGAATGTGTTAAGATAATTTATAAATTACCTTATGTCTAACTCATAAAATTTTTTGGACGAGTCATTTGTTCGACAAAGAAGGATGTCTTGGTTGCTTATACTGAAGTTCAATGAATCATTTCATCGGACAACAACAAAAGTGAGTTTGGCACAGGTCAAAGAAATCATTGACTAATTCTGATTTGGAAAGGAAAAGGGCAGAGTTTCAAATAATGGACTCTGGGGCAAGCTTCCTGGTGTCCAAGTGCCAGATACCGACGGCTTATGTCCCCCAAAAGCTTCATTTTATTCATTCTAGTCTTTCCTTTCAATGAACTAAAAGGTGAGAATTAGGGCTCGATCTTAGGGTTTAATTTGAAGTCACCTGTCAGTCCAAATGCATTAGTGAAAGGTGAAAATCATAATTACGTGCACCGAGATGTAACGTGTCAAAAGGTCATTGAGTTGTCGTACAGAGAAATATATTATTTTGCGCATCCAACATCTCAAAGTGTTTGCAAAGAAAGATTGAGTTGTGCAATAGCAATTTCATAGGTCAATAAATCGTCACAATTGAAATGAAACAGAATTGAGACTTTTGAAGGTCCATTCATTTTGACAGCCTACTTCCAATGAATAGGAAATTTGCAATGTCATTGTTCTTATGGCTCTATTGAAAGAAATAACTGAACACTTACATAGGTGAAGAAAATCAATCATACATAGACAGAAAAAAGATGACAGATTTGATGTAAACACAAGCTACACCAGTATAATAACGATAAATACTTGCTCGCACCCGGGTATCAACAGACAACAATAATAGAACAATGATCTATACTTTCAGTATTGCTTAAAAGAACGATTCATAGTATTTCTAAAAAGAGGAATCTCGCTTTAATGAATCGAAAGAATGAATCTCGTGTTAGAACAAATAAATCCAATACAAATAAAGAATAGGAGCAAGTGCCTTTCCCTAGTGCAAGACATCCAAGCCCCAAAGGGAAAAAAAGATACATATATTTGCAAAATAGTATGATGCTGAACTAACAATGTTAAGGCGCTGGCAGTAGCACGTTGAACTGAAAATGTCATAAGTTCATAAACCAATAGAGAAGACGAGGACCCTTTCCTATTCATTGCTGTCATCATCACAAATGCCTTATCATAATCCTTAGAAGTACTCAACTCGGTTTGGATGGTGGTTAAATCCTAGACATCAAACTATCCCCAATGCAGGTCGAGTACAGCAATAGAGAAGCATCACTTGACTGGTTTTCTTCGTTTGATCAAAGGGATTGACAGCAGACTGAAACGAGTACAATAGGACATCATCTGTCAGTGCTAGACTCCTTTGTGGACCAGTCCTTTTCTTGTTCATCAACAGGTGGAGGCTGCTGCCTGCTGGTTCGATACTCCAATGCTGTCAGCTTCACAAACTCCTGATCATGCCTTTCAAAGTGCTTCTCACTGAAAGGACATGTAATTAAACCGTTTTTTAAGAATCATAGATGCCCAGTTGACGTACTGCAAGATGTGCTATCTCCTTCACATGCTAGACAGAACACCATTCTTACACCCAAATTCTAATGTTAGATTTACTTGAACATTATAATGAAATTGAAAATAGCTCAGATATATTTTTGAGATTTCATACTCTAATGTTCATTTTGGTGGAATAGGAATAAGGTAAAAATGCTACATTGAGATGTGTAAAATTCTGTCAGATTCTGTTTTTCCCTTTTCTCTTTTGTTTTTCAATTTTGCCTTTTTTTCCCTCTCTTTGGGCTTTCTATTCATAAGCAACCTCTCTCCTTATATGAATCAACCAGAAGAGACCAGTTTTCTTTCCGCCAGTAAATGACTGAAAAATCATATTAAAAGCCCTGAAGATACCCGGTAAAAGAACTTGTCCAGAAAAGTAAAGAAAAGAAAATACCTGGAAAGGGATGTCCTTTCATACGCACATCGTCATCATACAACAGCAAAAGCTTGTACGGTTGCCCTCCTCTCCTCATTTGACTACCAAAGATCCTACATCAGCATGAAGTTACGGCCTGTTTGGACAATTTTTTAGAAGTTTGCTTAAGCTACAATGCTAAGCTAGTTGATGTCGGCCAATTTCTGGAAAAAAGTTTTTTGGGAATTTTCGGAGACTATACAGAAGACAAACAGCATAGGCAGTTGTAGGTTCTATTTTCAAAGTTTGAGCGTTATTTTTAAGTGAAAAACATTTGTGGGTTTAAAAAGAAGAAACTCAAGGCACGTCAACTTTTTGAAATAAAAAAATTAACAGAACCAAGTTTCTGTTAATAAAAAAAGAAGTTAAGATCCTTCTTTCAACTTCTTTTAATAAAATTCTCAAATCCAGACACCTCAATGTGCAGGGAAAATCACCATGGCTTGCATGTTCGCACATGAAGGATCCCAGACAGTTCCCAATGAAGTTATATAGCTCTATTGTGGTGTTCACTCCATCACAAATCATGTTCAATTTTATAACTGAGCTTATACACAACCGCCACATGCCATAATCAGTTTTACACCTCAGAGATTAGGAGAAAATATATGAACCTATGAAAGAAAGGAAGTTTTACATTGAAGCAGAGATCAGGACTTCCGTCATCCAGCTTACTCTCTTTCTTTTTTCAAGGGAATATATTTCGTCCTAAAACTCCACAGACACTGAGGGGAAAAGGGATCTAAATACCACTTACCTTTTTATTTATTCGAAAAAAAAAAAAGGAAATTTACCAAATAGCCAAAGTATAACTACCTTGAAGCAACCCCAGCTCAAACTAGAAGCAAATTGATCCCGTTGAGGCAGTATTACTTTGGTGTGGCAAAATGAAACACTGGAATATTGTCCTGCAGTTCAAAAACTAGAAGCCAGTCATTACTACATTCGACACGACTTATGAGAAGGCTACTAGGCTTCAGAATGCATGACCATGTCAAATTAGGAAGTTCACCAAGGAAAAGGAGAAGAATGCTGAAAGTTAGGGAATTGAAGGAAACAGTGTTAAACTTTCTTATTATTTTGGGAGGAAACTTTGTCCACAGAAAAGAAAAAAAACTACTAATTCTGAACGGAAGGCTAAACAGCTCCAGATTACATGGCCTGATACTCGAATAAAACCCACAGCCATTAAATGTCCTTCAATACCCATCTTACGAGACTAACATGTTGACCAGCCACCTTGCAGGCAATGACTATGGTAAGGGTCAACTTGAGAGATCAATCATATCAGCACACAGAATAATTTGGTGTAATTCTATGGTATCACTAGCTCCAACTTTTTGGTGGTATGCTCTGACATTATTAATTTTCAGCTTGTAGTTCTTCCCGGTATCTACATGTGTAACAGTTCCAGTATGCTATTTTACTAAGTTCAAAGAGTTGCTTCCTCATCTTCTCATCAATCACTTGCTTTTCTTAGTAAAGGAAACTATATTATGCAATATTATCTTTTAGTTAGCACAAAAACTCAAAACATGTATATAAGGGTCATGTAAAGCACATGTTTCTCTATAACTGTGGACTGTGGTGTTCCGGGCCTAATAAAGAAATGGGCATTAAGTCTAACTTAACCCCAAAAGCTAGCTCACGAGGGAATGATTGTCCAAGACCATATCACGAGTCCATGTATCCGACCCACAAACTATGTGGGACTCCAACACCCCATGCACCCCCAGAACTTGAGGACAAGATGAGGGAAACGAGATTGAGATGGTTTGGGCAGGAGTGTCGATCCCAATAAAGAGGTGTGAGCGGTTGGTGGCGAGCATCAGGAGAGGAGGAGAGGAAGAGACAGACCAAATAAGTTATTAGAAAGGATATGGTTCATCTTGACCTTACTTAGGACATGTCGTTAGATAGGCGAGTATAGAGATCGCATATTATGGTAGAAGGTTAATAATCGAGCCTTCCCGTGAGATAGGCTCGGGGGTTATTCTTGGACCCCCCGCATTTTTAGTATAATTAGCACTATGTAGTTCCTTAAGTTTCGATCTCAACGCCCACTGGTGTTTTGTGTGCAAATTATTGCATTATTTCATTTTCGCTATTGCCTCTTCTATTATTTGTTGTGTGACACTTTCCATTTAGATTAATTTGTATTGTAATTGATCCCATATATGTATCCCTTTTTCAGAGTGTTTCGAAGGAACCATTGAAGCTGAGAGTTTTGGAATCAACCCCCCTACCTTTATGAGGTAGAGGTGAGGTTTGAGTACCTTCTACGCTCCCAGACCTCACTTGTGGGATTACACTGGGATGATGTTGTAGAAGACTATCTACATTACTATTCCTGTCCCTATCTAACATGGCCGCCAACTTGCAAGCACCTTATTGATTTCACAGGGTACCTCTTATATCCCACCGACATAGTTACCGAATAACTTTGTCCATCAAAACTTGGACATATGGGAAGAAAACACCCAGAGTTTTTGCCTCCACTATAATTTAAACCTAAGACCTCATAATTCTCAACTCATATCATTCATCGCCATACCTTTGGGCTATGTAAACCACGGGTTGTTACGCAAAACATCAATCATGGACCCCGTTCAAGGGGTTCAAGGGAGTCGATTTTTAAACCTCTAAAAGACCCCACCCTTCCACTTATTAACTATCTTTATTTACCTCTTGTTACTATCTGTTACAATTTGACTAAGTCTCTGATTTTGGAGCATATTTAGGAATAGTTAGTTAGTTGTAGATAATGTGCAGATAGTGGCCTGCACTTTAGGTCTAGTTAGTTGTATATTGTGTATTTAAAAGCTTGCTGCCAGAGTTAATAAAATTACCCTTTTGATCTCCTTCTCTGAATCTTTATATGGTATCAGAAGCCCCATAAGCTCCACCGAGTCAGATCCATTTCATTCTCCTTAATCTTTCTCATCTATGGCTCAAGTAAATGATGCTACTGATGCCAATGGTTCTGCAGTTTCTACCACTACTCATGTGGTACAGTTTAATCCCGTTGCACAGTTACCTATTAAACTACAAGGTAATCTCAACTTCTCAACATGGAAAGCACAACTTGTAATGCTACTAAATGGGCATCAACTCATGGGACATCTTGATGGAACCACAATTGCTCCATCTATTACCCAAAATGGTCTTACTGTACCAAATCCCCAGTTATCAAACCTGGTTCTCTCAGGATCAATTGATCCAACAAGCAATGATGGCATCGGTCAATCCTACAATTGCTCCAACTGTTGCAGCAGCACCATCTGCTAACAAAGCATGGGAACTCCTTCACACAGCCTACGCCAACAAAAGCCATACTCGCATCTTCAGCTTGCGAGATCAACTGCAAAACACCAAGAAGACTTCCAAAACCATTGCAGAATACTTGCAGGAGGTTCGTTCCGTCTCTGATGCTCTTAAAGTTGCTGGTTCACCTGTCAATGATGATGAACTTATTGTCAAAATTTTAAGTGGCCTTGGCCCCGAGTATCGTGAAATCTCTGCTGTGATACGAGCACGAGACTCTCCTTTGAGCTTTGAAGAATTATTTCACAAGCTCACACAGATCATGAGTTTTTCCTAAAACATCAAAATCTGGAAAAACCATCTATGATCACAGCTGCTATTGCTCAGAAGTCCAACACGCCTCCGCAATTCAACAGGAATAATCATCGCTTCAACAATCAACCATGGAAACCATCGCAGTCTCGACAATGGAATTCTAACAATCAGCAATCAAATTCCAACAATCAGCAAAACAGACGACCACCTAAGCAATCTGTCAAATGTCAATTGTGCCAAAAGTTTGGTCACACGACAGATGTTTGTCGCTCCAAGTTGCACAATCATTTCAAAGCTAAGGCTAACTTTGCATCTGGGCAGCAATCATATGGAAACTCTTGGGTTTTATATTCTGGAGCAACTCACCATGTCACTGCCGAACCTCACAACCTTAAAGAGAATACAGGAACTGAAGAAATCTCTATGGGTGACGGTAAAACCATTCCCATCACTCATACTGGTTCAACTCTAATTCAGGCATCTAAATCTGCTTTTAAGCTTTCTGACACACTTTGTGCTCCATTAATCAAAAAGAATCTCATCTCTGTTGCTAAGTTTTGTCAAAATAACCTCACGTCTATTGATTTTTTTCCTTTTACTTTTGTTGTGAAGGACTTGCATACTCTGAAGCCGCTGGTACAAGGTCAAAACAAAAATGGACTGTATGAATGGCCATGTTTGCCACCCAAGAAACCCTCCAATCACCTTGCCTCCACAAAAGCCCCACTTCAACGTTGGCATTGTCGATTGGGTCATCCCCACTCTAGAATTTTAAATTTTATTTTGAGGAAATTTTCTTTACCTGTTGTTGCTAGCAAAGAAAAGTTTGAACTTTGTAATGCTTGTTCTTCTAATAAAGTGCATCGTTTGCCATTCCAACAACTCACTTTGTCCAGTAATTTTCCTCTCCAGATTATCTTTAGTGATTTATGGGGACCATCACCCATTTTATCGCTCGACAAAAAGTTATATTATTGCATTTTTGTTGATCAGTATACCAAATACACTTGGTTGTACACACTTAAAAATAAAAGTGAGGTTGCGTCTATATTTCCAAAGTTTCATCCTTTAGTAGAAAATTTTTTCAAAACAAAAATTTCTTCAATTTATACAGATGGAAGGGGTGAGTTCATCGATCTTCAACCCTATCTTCAAAAACATGGCATTGAACACTTAATTTCTCCTCTCTACACACCACAATGTGTTGCCATAACTTAACGTCGACATCGTGATATTCTTGAAACTGCTAAAACCCTTCTTCATGAAGCATCCTTACCCTCTGAACTTTGGTCTTTTGCCTAGGGGTGTGCAAAAATCGAATCGATTGATAAACCGAACCGATAAAAATGTTATTGGGTTATTGGTATTAGGTTATTAGGTTAACGTTTCTTATTGGTTTTATAAAAAAATTTATTAGGTAAACGGTTTGGTTTCGGCTTTAGCTTACTAAGGATACACTAAATTATTGGTTTACATCCCTATTTATGTTATATTTCTCTCTCTCTCTCTCTATATATATATATATATATATATGTGTGTGTGTGTGTGTACATATATTATATGTACTACTTATTCACAATTCAGTGAATCACAAAGTATTAACCTATTCAAGGCAACAAAGACACAATATAAAACTCGGCTATTATCATATTGAAAAGCTTGAAGCATTTATAGCTTCCAACAATTAGGATTCAATTTTTTTTCGAACTAACATTCAGTTCAAGTTTGAAGATTTTTGTAAACTAAAATGCATTGCGTAGGATTTTGGCGGTAACTAAGATGTCGTTTTTTTATGTTAGTTGTTACTATTTTTATTCTATAAGTATTTTCTTATTGGTTAAACCTAAAACCGAACCGTTAAGGATCAAAAATCGATAAATCGAAACCGATAAGAAAATATCTTATTGGTTGGTTATTGGTTTTACATATTTAAAAACCGATAAACGGAACCAATAACACTTAAAATCGAACCGAACCGACTGATGCACACCCCTACTTTTGCCTGTCAATATGCAGTCTACCTTATTAATCGACTTCCCACTCCCATCCTCAATAATGAATCACCCTACCGAAAATTATTTGGTCGATCTCCTAACTATCACACACTCAAAGTTTTTGGTTGTCTTTGTTACCCGTGGCTTAAACCTTATACCAAAAATAAACTTGAACCCCGGTCCACCCCATGTGTGTATTTTAGGTATCTCTCAGACTCACCATGCTCACATGTGCTTTGACCCCGTCCAGTCCAAAATTTTCATAAGTCGCGATGTTCAATTTTTTGAAAAAGAATTTACTTTTAAATAATTGTTCATCCATTTACGAAAATATACTTCCCAATTAAATTGGGAAGTTATTGCCTCCAAAGAGGACAGTCCAACAACAATTCAAACTACTACTCTCTCTACTCTATCCCTTATTCCAGTCCATGTAGAGTCAACTCCAACAATAACACCTATTCCTCTGGCAATGCTCACTCCAACAGCAACAACCAAATACCAGCAGCTTCAGAGATATCAGGTAATACACATCTCCCTGTTACTTCTTCTAATCACCTTCCTACCCCTTCTCCTCCTGCGCATGACACTGCTACACCTAAGCCTTTGCTCACATACCATCAACACAAACCTGCAATCCCACCAACCAATCCCAACCACCAGTGAAGCCACTCCTCCACCCCTGCCACGCCAACAAAGTTCAAATCCCACAAACCAATTACTTGATCCCTCTCCTTCAATACCTGCTGCCCCGATTCCACCACCATCTTCAAATTGTATTATAACTCGATCCCAGAATAATATCTTGAAGCCTAAAAGAAAACTTTCTTTTCTAACCCATTTGACACCTACGCCTGTAACCTTCAAACATACTGATAAACATGAAGAGTGGAGACAAGCAATGAAAGTAGAGTATGATGCTTTAATAAAAAATTAGACTTGGGAACTCGTGCCGCGAAACATGTCAACCAATGTTGCGGATTGCAAATGGTTGTATAGGATCAAGAGAAAAGAAATGGTTCTATAGATCGTTTCAAAGCTCGTCTAGTTGCTTTACGCAGCGTCCTGGCTTAGATTTTCATGAAACATTCAATCCTATTGTCAAACCGACAACCGTAAGATTGGTGCTATCTATAGTTGTGCAACACAATTGGCCAATCCATCAACTTGATGTCAATAATGCTTTTCTACAAGGAAAATTGGATAAAGAAGTTTTTATGTCGCAACCCCGAGGCTTTATTAATCCCCAATTTCCAATTCATGTCTGCAGACTGAAGAAGGCTATCTATGGCCTCAAACAAGCTCCCAGGGCTTGGTATAATGCTCTACGTGAACATCTGCTGAAACTGCACTTTGTCAGAACAAAATCCGACACCTCTTTATTTGTATGGAAGCATTTGGTTGTAACCATTTATGTGCTTGTCTATGTTGACGATATCATAATCACTGGAAACAATCCACACATGATTAAATTAGTCATCAGTTCCTTGGAAGAAAGATTTTCATTGAAGGATCTTGGCTATCTAAACTACTTCTTGGGTGTTGATGTTAAGCAAGTACCAGATGGTCTCATTCTTTCTCAATCAAAATACATTTTGGAAATTCTTTCTGAACTAGATATGGACAATTGTAAAGGTGTTTCCACTCCCATGTCTTCCAGTGTACCCCTTCGGGTAGCTGATGGTTTGCCACCAACTGATGCCACGCGCTACCGGCGTACCCTTGGCAAATTGCAATATTTGTCGCTCACTCGGCCTGACATATCTTATGCAGTTAATAAATTGTCACAATTTATGCATACTCCGACTAAGGAACATTGGAAAGCCGTTAAACGAGTACTACGTTATCTCAAAGAAACCGCAAGTTCAGGACTTCGCATCCTTCGCAGCTCTGACTCCAATTTGTATATGTATGCTGACGCTAACTGGGCTGGAGATCCATATGAAAGAATCTCTACATCAGGTTACATACTTTTCTTTGGACCAAATCCAGTTAGTTAGTCGTCCAGAAAGCAACGTGCAGTGGCTCGCTCGTCCACTGAGGCAGAGTACAAATCAATAGCCAATGCACTTGCAGAGATCACATTGGTGCGAAACTTACTTCATGAGGTACATGTCACCATTCCGAAGGCACCAACAATCTACTGTGACAATGTTGGAATAACTAATTTATCTCACAACCCAATGTTCCATACCCATATGAAACATGTTGCTGTAGATTTTGCATATGTCCGTGATCAGGTTCACGCTCATCGAGTTCATGTTACTCATACTCATGCTTGTGATCAACTTGTTGATACCTTCACCAAGCCACTGCCTAAATCAGCCTTTATTAGGTGTCGTTCCAAGTTAGGCATTGTTGCATCTTACCTAACTTGAGGGGGTGTATTAACTATCTTTATTAAACTCTTGTTACTAGTTGTTACAATTTGACTAAGTCTCTGATTTTGGAGTATATTTAGGAATAGCTAGTTAGTTGTAGATAATGTGCAGATAGTGGTCTGCACTTTAGGTCTAGTTAGTTGTATATTGTGTATTTAAAAGCTTGCTGCCAGAGTTAATAAAATTACCCTTTTGATCTCCTTCTCTGAATCTTTATACCACTCACTGTACTGCAGCGGCTCCAAACTCTACAATTGCCCAATACAGCTCAGGAACCACATGGATTCCCTCTATCAGACAACACATGCAGGAAAAGGAACTTGGTAAACTCTTTAATCTTCTCAAGTCACTAGAAAGCTTCCAAATGAACACACAAGATCAAGACAGTCTAAGGTATGACAACCTAACAGAAATTATTATTCAGCCAAGGTAGGGTACAAGAAACTGTGTGCACTTAATGAAGTAATTAAGTTTTGGCCATGGAAGCTTATATGGAGACAAAACTCCCAAGTGCAATTTTGACTCAAGACAATATATGTAGAAGGAATTTTCAGCTGGTGAATAGATTTTACATGTGTCCAGACAGCTCAGAACTTAAACCATCTATATTTGCACTGTAGAATGGCTGTTGATTTGTGGCACATATTCCTTTCAGTTTTTGGCATTTAGTTGGACGACCCCTCAAGGAGCTACTGGGATGTTGACAAAACCATCAAGAAGATCAGGCAAATGATCTCAGCATCTATATTTTGGTGTACTTGAACAGAAACGAATTGTAAATGCTTCAATGGCATTTCAACTCCGAATAGTTCTCTGAAAGCCAAACGTCTTCGGATTCTTTAAAGTTGGAGGAATCTTCCCCCGTAAATAATATCATCCCATTTCTAGATTTTATTAGCTCTCTAACTTTGGCATGATAGCGAACCTTTAGCTTATTTGTTTTGATGGATAGCTCCCTTGCTGGAAATGTATTTTGTTAGTAATTGGAGCTAGCGAACCTCTTTTGTACTATTTCGCATCATATCAACTTAATGCCTGAGGGAAAAGTGAAAAAAACACAAATACAAGCATATAAATGAATAAAACTACCAGAAGATGTTTCTATATAAGCACGAGTCGTGAAAAATGGAAGATGAAACTTACCATACAAATTAGGTTGCCGTTGTACTTCCAAATATCTTTCAGTCCCCATCGGACTTTCCAGAAAGAGGAAAAACTTATTTCTGGAGAAATTACAGATTATCTTCGCTGTGGAGGCTCATAACCAACAACAACAACATACCCAGTATAAATGTTTTTGGACTGCTTTGTGGATTATGAAGCTGCTGCAAAATCAGCTAAACCATCAAGCAGAAATAAATGTTTTTGGACTTTTAACTACGAGTTGTTACTGACCGCATCATGTTCAAAATGTCTGCTGAGAAAGGGGGTATCTTTTTCTTAGCCAGGATGACCAAAAATCGAGCCTTTCCCATCCTGTCCTCCGTTCCATCCTTGCATAACCCTTCAAGGATCATTTTAATAATATCCGAACTTGGGAACCAATTATTTTTCATGCTGTCTTTACACATTGAATATGCCAAATCAAACTCACCTGCTTTAGACAGGTAATGAATCATGGTTTGATAGATTCTAGAATTTGGCTGCAAGCCCGCACCATGAAAAGCAGAGTAAATTCTTTTTGCCATAGGAAGATTATCTGTTAGGAAAAAACCTTTGATCACTAAATTGTATGTCGCCTCATCAGGAGTTATCCCAATACGTTTCATCAACTGCAACAATTTGTTAGCTTCCCAAGCAAACCCCATATTTACCATGAATTGAATTCTAACATTAAAGGTAGCAACATTAGGCATACAGCCTTTACGGACCATGAGGTTCCATAATCCATCACTAATCTGCCATTGGTTGGCTTTATAAAAGGCAGATATAAGTATCGTATATGTAAAAACATCAGGTGTTATACCTAACTTTTCCATCTCAACCATGAACAAATAACCCTTCTCCAGGATACCCATTTTACAAAATGATCTAATGACTGTATTTACTGAAAGTATATCTATATTGATGAAGAACCTTTCAGGCACATCCCACAGAAACGACTCAATAGCCTCCAAATCATGAGATTGAGTCAAAACCTTGAGTGCAGCATTGAATGACTTAACAGTCCGTGGACAGCCATATAAATGCATGTCATAGAATGTTTTTATAGCATTCTGTATCATCCCAGCCTTCCCATAGAGCATTATAATTCGAATAATGAAACCTTCACGGCGACCTTGTGGCAGAGTCTTCTGATGCTCAAGCAGATTTTCAATGTAATCAAACCTGCCTGCACCTGCTAAGCGAGAAATTGTGTCTTCAAACGCATAGCGATTCTCGATGACAATCTTATTATGAGCATTCTCCTTAAATAACTGAAACAACTTCTCAGGGTTCTTTTCCTTTTTTAGCCTAAAAAGTGCTGGCTCTTCTACTTTTACATGCTTTGTCTTAGAAACAAAAGCTTTATTAGAAGTATTACCAGCACCCGAGGGCACAATAGCCCCTTTGGCAGCAGCAAGGTGACGACTCCCGGTTCCAAATCTGCGAACCAGGCGCAGAGAGAGCATGTTCTGATGCTCTCCCCTCAGTTTCAAACATATACACCAAACCAAGAACTACTACTCTTCAGTTCAACATAATCAAAACTACTAACTATCCACTAATCTTCCCTTCAATACATACGCAATACCACTAACTATCAAGTAACCTCTTCAACAATCATGAACCCCAACAGCATTAACACATCAAAATCAGCAGAGATATATCCACTAATCTTTGCTTCAAAACATACGGAATAGGACTAAATATTGAGCACCCTTTTAAAGAATCAAGAACCCCAGCACCATTAACCCATCAAAATCACTAATCTTCACTTCAATACATACACAATACCCCGAATACCACTAAATATCGAGTGCCCTATTCAGGAATCACAAACTCCAATAGCATTAACCCATTAAAATTAGCAATAGACTATATCCACTAATCTTCGCTTCAATACATTCGCAATACACCTCAAATACCACTAAATATATTGAGTACCCTTTTCAAGAATCAAGAACCCCAACAGCATTAACACATCAAAATCACTAATCTTTGCTTCAATACATCAGCAATACCACAAAATATTGAGTACCCTTTTCAAGAATCATGAACCCCAACAGCATTAGCCCATCAAAATCACTAATCTTTGCTTCAATAATTAAGCAATACCAGTAAATATTGAGTACCCTTTTCAAGAATAACAAACCCCAACAGCATTAACCTATTAAAAACATCATAGACAATGTTCAAATTGATCAAACAGCTAACTAAGCCAAGAAACAAACAAATCTTGAATTCAAACAAATGCAATAAGAAACCTCAACACCCACCAAAACTAACAAAAGCCCAGATGGGGTTCTTGGTTCTTAGCAACAAATTCAATAACATTTACTCATTCACACGTTGTTTACAAATGAATGATTCAAGGGTACTGAATCATATTAAAATACTATAAATGTGACATTTTTAGAAATCAATTTTTTTTCAAGAATCACAGACACCAACATCATTAAAGCATCAAAAACACTAAATATTGAGCACTCTTTTCAAGAATCAGGAAACCCAACAGCATTAACCTATCAAAAACAGCAGAGACAATGTTCCAACCTAAGCCATGATACAAAAAAACAAATCTTGAATTCAATAAAATGCAATAAGAAACCTCAACACTCACAAAAATTAACAAAAACCCAGATGGGGTTCTTGGTTCTTGGCAACATATTCAATATTACTCATTCATACATGTATAAATATGAAATAAATGATTAAGGGGTCTGAATTATATGAAAATATTATAAATGTGACATCTTTAGGAATCAATTTTTTTTACAAGAATCACAAAAACACTAAATAATGAACACCCTTTTCAATAATCAGGAAACCCAACAGCATTAACCTATTAAAAACAGCAGAAACTATATTCAAATTGATCAAACAGCTAGCTAAGCCAAGAAACAAACAAATCTTAGCTTCTTGATGAATTCAATAAAATGCAATAAGAAACCTCAACACCCACACAAACTAACAAAAAAACAGATGGGGTTCTTGATTTTTAGCAACATATTCAATAGCATTTACTCATTCATACATGTATAATATAAAGTGCATGAATGCTTAATGAGTCGAAATAATACGAAAATATTATAAAGGTGACATTTCATATGAATCAAGAATTACCATGAAGATGGAAATAATGATTAAGTGTTAAGGTTTTCTTGAAGAAAAATCCAGCCAGCAAGTATGAAGGGAAGCTGAAGCTGGTGGTAGAGGTGATGTGAGCGTGGGTTTAGGTTTTTGGGTTTTTCTTATGGCCCAGTAGATTTGCATCACCAACATCTAAGTTTTAGTCCCTAATGTGTTTTTGTTTTTTTTTAACATAATAAATCCCCACAATTTGAATTATTGAAACCTCAATTTTGAATCTATCGAGATACATAATTGACTCACAATATATTTAATAAAAATATATTTTTTTCTTTTATAAAGATACATAATTAGCTCGTGATATAATTTTTTTTATTTTAAATCTGTCGAGATATATAATATATCCAACGAACATATATTTTTTTTTATTTTAGATCTGTCGAAATATATAATGAATCCAACAAAGATATTTTTTTTATTTTGGGTCTGTCAAGATACATAATACATTCAATAAAGAGTTATTTTTTTCTTGTAAAGATACAAAATTAACTTTCATTGTATCTTTTTCGATTTTGAGTCTGTCAAGATATATAATTAGCTCTCTGATACATTAAAAGAAGATACATAATTAGTTGGATTTTTTGTAATTAATTTGTAAGGGTGAAAATTTGTGTAAATATGATAACTTAAGGTGTATGTTTATGTTATTTTTTCCTTTCTAGCTTATTAAGAGTGTTTGGTTGGAAATAAGTTATCCCGGAATAATTAATTTTGGGATAAATAATTTCGAGGTTAACTAATATCACCAACCAAATGCAAAAAGATCAAATAATTATGTATTTTTGACTCGAAGCTATTATATCTTAATACCTCACACCAAACGACAATACGTACATTATGAAAATCATGGGAAATCATTATCCAAACGGAGTGTTAAATGTGCACGATTGGCTGCTGGTTAGATTTATGCACATAGTATAATCAAATCTCTCTATTAAAATGTATTTTTTTCAATATTTATTTTGTTGTTATAATAAAGTGTTGTTATTGAGAACATATAATTTAACATAACAAAAAAGAAATTGATCCTGGTGCAAAGATTGTGGTTATAGACTTATATGAAATGTTGTTATATAAGATGATTATTATAGAGAGGCCTAATTATATCAGTAATGTCAGAATTAGTTATCGTTATTCCATCGTCTATCTTACACATAGTAAGATTCTCTCGTAACTTCCATATGTATTAATTAGCAAAAAAGAAAAATATAATCAAACATTATATTATTATGTTTTATGTGGAAAAAAAAAAAACCAAATTTTGTATAACTTGAGCTAGATTCTTATGGAAACTATTTTTTCCAAATTTTGTAACCAAACAAGGTATAAACTATTATTCCAAAGTTGTTAATTCATGCAGATAATAAGTGGGAAGAGATGTGAAGGATATGCATAGGACCTCAAACAGAATTAATAATTCAAATAAATTATGTCAAGTTGGACAGGCTAGTGACTCACATTGCTCAACTCAGTTCAAAAATGATTTTCCAAAAATGGGTAATCAAACGATCGAATTACTATACCAATATGGGTGATCAAACGATCGAATTACTATGCCTATATTGGTGATCGTTACTTTTGTGGCGGCCTTTCTTTTTGGCTGACTCGTCTAAGTGTTCCCCTTTGTCTCATTGTTTATCTCGTAAACATTCGATTCCGCCCCAAGGCTAGCTTCTACTCCTCTTCCTTCTGCTGACGAATAGGATCCTCCTTGGTCCTTTTTACATAACACTCTCGGCCACTCAAGTAGCACTCAGCAATTGTAACAAATATTAACCCGCCCAATTTCAGTCCGTCCAAACACGCCGTTAAATTTAAGACACATTGAGGCATGAGGTAACATCAAATTTAAAAGCAAAACGATCTAAATATATACAAGTATGGTCACAAGCAAGCACCACCTACTAATAAGAATATCAGATTCAAATCACTATCTATGAACCTTCCTACTTTTTTTGTGTGTGTTCAAAAGGTAAAACTCCTACTCCAAACAAATCAATTGCTGCAAGACTGCAACAGGAAAACCCCCAAAATGAAAGCACAAATGTCTCCATGTCCAGAACAAGACCCAACTTTTTCCAAAATAGTGAGAAGAAGCTTTACTGCTGACTTCACTTTCTACTGCTACTTGCAATTCGTGGCTTGCCCTTAACGTCAGACTCCTGCATGAAGAATAGTAGCATACACAAATCGTTTATAGCTGGAAATACTAATATACTTATTTTTTTCTTTTGCTGAGCATATATGTTTCAAACATTAAAGAGACGCTAAAGAAACCAAGGTCAGTTGATGAAATATGCATACCTGTGGGAAGTGCAAGTAAATAGATGTTTTTGCAGTTGATGGATTATGATTTTCTGCGCCCTTGCTCCAATCATAACAAACCTATACAAAAAATTGGATAACAAATTGAGAACAGAAGCAAACAAAAACTCCAGAGACGATAAGACATTCGAAGATTCAAGAACTAAGGGGGGAAAGAGAAACAAAAGGGGGAGGGAGGGAGTATTCTGCATTCATGCCGTCAAGGAAAAAGGCTACCGTGGAATGGAACTGGGGTAAGTATCCTCCTAGTAATGGTTTTCTTAGTGGCACAGAGGACATTCCCTCGTAAAAGGGTGAGCATGCACTATAGAAGATATTCATAGCAAAGGCTATACTGAACAAAAGTAACCAAAAACATACCGCATATGCATAGATTGAGCCATCACTGTTGAACGCACTGCAAGGTATGGGCTGGCTACATCTTGACATTGCCTAAAGAAAACACACACATAGAAAAACCATAATGGAAGATGCCAAAAGTGCAGCTACAAATGTTAAATCTAAAATATTCTTGTCTTCTTCCATAATCAAAGATATATAACACGCTACGAAGAATGAGCCACTCTCAAGACATGCTACGCTATGGAAAAGCATGCCAGAGTTGCGTTTGATTGACACAGATTCAAGCTGTTAAATTTGATTATGACAAGTATTTATAGTAATGATTGAAAAGCTATTTGATAGAGAGAATATACATCCAAGGTAAATAATGTGAATAGTTTATGGATTTGAATTCTTGAAAGTAGAAAAAGATTAGAATTGTGTCAAACACCGACACATTTAGGATGTCCTAAAATAAAGTATCATAAAAAGTGAGGATTATACTGCAAGGATAAAATGCTAAATATTGGATTGAAAAAGGTTAAGTGGAGCAGAACGGATCTTGAAAATTCAAATAGCTGACACCAACTAGTTTGATTGAGGCATAGTTTTACTGTAGTATGGAGTATCAACTAGAAAACTTATCTCAGCAGAAGTGAGTTTGCAGGCTTGCAGCAGAGAGAAAGAGAGGGTCGCAAACAAGCAACTGTCTTAACATGTTCTAACTTCTTGTTGTTTTTTTATGTTTTTCTCTTCCACTTGTAACTCCATAGTCACCAATTTGGAGAAAGCCACAAAAGTTTCAAGCACTGTTCTCAAAAGAGCACTTAAACCCGGAAGGAGAGGTGTGTTGAGTGCTTTCCCTCGCTTAACGTGCGCGCTTCAGTGTCGTCATCAATTGATATTTCACTTTATCGTAATTTTTCTCAATTTCTTTGTTCATCTATTTGTCATTCATTCTTATAATTATTAGTCTTGGACAAAACACATATATTCATATATTTTTCTCCCTTTGTGACTTTCTTCACTAAAGCCCGCGGTTTGCGCTTAAAGCCCAATAGAACTTAAAAGCTTTTTGGTGCTTTTTGCTTTTGATAACACTGGTTTCAAGAGGAAGACCATTTGTGTTTTAAGCAATAAAAGGTAGCTGAGGACATAACATAATGGTTTCTCATATATAAAACCTCACCAAGTAGCATTTCATTTACTTCACAAATGACCATCTGCTAAAATTTACGGGTCACCCTAGTGCAAACTCTAAAGTTATAATTTGCAATCTGGTGTGCATTAAAGAAAATGGGACTGCTGATGTGTACCAAATGATAGAGAGGAAGATTCCAGAAATCCTAGAAACTCCTACATTGAAAAAACTAATATTCAGAAAGGTATATGTCGACCGAGTAAGGTCTCATTGAGCAATCCTCTTTTGCAACATTACAGGTTTTATTTTTTCATAATAAAATGAACTAATAAACAAACACCCCAAGAGAGATATTTGGTTTTTAATTTCCAGAAACTAGGATATTGTAAACGGAGAAAGATCCTTTATCAATTTCATGCATTTAAATGTATGCCAATTCCGATAATAAAGAATACATGCTAGAAATCATAAAAAGTAAAGAAATGACCGAAAATTGACAGAAATTAACACTTAAGCAGGATGAAGGTTACCTTAAGCCTCTGTTTGCTATCTTTGTCCCAAAAGTTGAAGGCACCGTCAGATCCCGCAGTTGCAAACGTTCCATGTGTCTGGGCAGCAGATGTAACACATGACAAATGAGTTGAATTAGCAATATTAGTAGTATTTAGAAATAGTATGGTGTCTATATGACAATGACAACCTTTCAGAAGACCAACTTTAAGAAGCTAGTCCAGTACTGTATTTATCAAACTTGTTTTCAGCTTGTGTATTAACACAAGCTTGATATATACTTTCAAGTCTCTTTGCTCTTACACTTAAAGGTTCAACCTACTCCACCTAAACTAAGAATACCAGTCAACTGAAATGGCACAACGATAAAGCTTCTAGATTTTAATTACCCAAGACCAGAAATGTACATGCACCACATGTAGGTTCTTCTTACAATAACTTGCTAAAAATGGTCAACACAGCAATTGACTAGCAATTTCTCTTGGTCAACACTATATCCACCGGATACTAAACGAGGATATGAGAGACAGCTACACATCCTACCTCCCAAATGATGCGACATTAGAAAACTGAGCAAAATTTATAGAGAATGAGGCTGTCAGGCAGACAGCAATGAATAGAAATATACAAAGAGAAAAAGATCTTACAGGGTGAAAGTTTAGAGAGTTGACTGAGTAAATGTCGTTGCCCTCCCTGTGGCATTTGAATGTGAAGTTTTTACCTTCTAGAGAATCATCAAGATGATGCACACCAACCCGTCCTTCAATAGAGCCAACCTAAATATAGGATGTATAATATTAAAATGATACATGTCTCAACAAATCTAGAACCTAGATGCATCTGATATAATGTATTAACAACACCAGAATATCAGGAATTATTTACAGACCACATGTAAGAATGGAAAAAGCTACAGCCATAGGGGTCCGCTCAAGAATGCCTAGGACAGCGAAACCCAAATGCACCATAAAACTCCTTTTCAAAAAATAACTAAAGTAAATGCAGTAGAAGTGTCTAATCTTGAGGAAGATTTGGTGGAAGTGACTTTAAGCATCATAATGCATAAGAAGAGGGGAACTGGTCCTCTTTCCATTATCTCGATTACAGTCTTGGATCAGCCTGTAGCATTTATTACTCTTTCCTTTTGTGGACTTTGTTATGTAAGATCCAAGATGCTTTACAAACAAAACATCTACAAGAGTTCAGTTCACTGTTGATAAAAAGCTTTCTTGGTTGATTCTATCAAACTGCTGAACAATTCAAGGACGTCCAATCATTTCCTCCATCACCCACTCCCCCCAAAAAACTACCCACCGAAGAAGTCAAAAAAGGCGAAAAGGAAAAAAGAAAGTCTATTAGATGGATGTCAAAAGAGTTTGAAGAGCTGGACTGTCTCATAATATAGCTAGCTATTGGAAAAAGAAAGCCCCTGTATGAAGATTGGAGAAGTGATTGGGCAGATAAAGAAGATATTGTGAGCATCACAAAGAGAGAAACTTTGCAATATCAGCTTGCATCTCCCAATTAGGATAACACAACTGAGTGATTTACCTCCTTGAGGAAGCACAAGTGGCCTAAAACTTTGACAAACAGACTGATTTTGTTGATTTGAGTATGTAATCAATTTTTCAAAAACCACATAATTCTCATGTAACAGGAGGTGATGCAGATCGATTCCAGTCTCCAGCAGAAGAAATTAAGACTACTGTCATCATAATTCATAAGGGAAAGATCTTGACTCTCTAATTGAAGTCTTGGCAAAACAAGGTTAATAACGCTCTTTTAGGCTGTCTCTTTATTTGTTCATCTTTAGTTTGATATAAGAAAGAATTAGCATCAGCTCAAAATAATAAGCTCTGAGAACATCCTACTAATCCCACTCTCTGTGGGACCCTAGTATTTAAATAAGGTGGGCAAAACATAAGAGACAACAATTTCATATAGCACACAGAAGAAGTTATTAGATCAGGCCACAACAGAAGTACACCATAAAATAGCTACTCACCAAGAAACCTTGTTGATCAGGAAAGGCAGTTAAACACCGAGTTTGATACTTTAAGGGTGAGGGTATTCTCTTGAACTCAGTCTGTAACAATTTTAAGGAAATATAAGTTTTTAGCAACTTGAAGGAAATGCTAGTAATGCTTGCATATTTGAATATCCAACAACAAAAATTCTTAAAGTATAAACTTGGCTTTACTACTTTCTAAAATCTAATAAGAAAAACATGTGGTAGCCTTAAGTTTTCTCTATCCTTCCTTTTTTTTAATTAGTGGGTAGTGAGAATAAAAAGAAAAACATGGACCAAAACCTATGAAATTGATGTTATTAACATTCTAAATGTATATCTTCGTTAACATTGCAAGCTTCAACTTCAATTTTTCTAAACTAAAAAATGCTCTCTCGAAAGGTTTTACTAATCATTTTTTGATGAAGTCCAAAAGTTTACTAATATGAGAACCTTTCATCAAATGTAGGTCTTATAACAACAACATACCCAGTGAGATCCCACAAGTGGGATCCGGAGAGGGTGGGGTGTACTTAGACCTTACTCCTACCTTGTGTGAGGTAGAAAGGTTGTTTCCGGTAGACACTTGGTTCAACAAAACCGCTTTCAAAAACAGGTTTGACAAATACAAGAGTAAAAGCTATGATGAAAATACTAAAGAAGAAAAATACTAACAAAATAACAATAGTAGTAGTACTATTGGAGGATAAGATAATAATAGGCTGATAAGTAGCAGATCTGGATATATTAACAATTATTTAGTATTACACTGCACATTACTAGGTTTATCACTCTATCCATATAGTGACCGGGCCCCTACAGTTCCTTTAGGCCTACTACAACAACATACCCAGTGTATTCCCACGAGAAATAGAAAAATAGTTGGCTGCTAAAATCATAGGATGGCAAGAGTTGACAAACTAGTCTCTCCAGTAAAATCGAGTGTTATCAAAGGTGTGCTTAAGCCCTAAAAGTGAGGCTCAAAATGTGTTGAGCGAACAAAAATAAAAAGGCAATACCATCAGAAAATATATCCACTGCCTATAAAGTAAAATCAAATGAAGACATCACATTGGTATTGCCAGTCAATAATTCCAATTGGCCAAGATAAAGATTACCTAACTGTTTGCAGGTATGAAATCTAACTGCTAAAATATATTCCATGACTTGAATAATTCCAAATCATAAGGAGTAATACCTGGGGATTCTGCAAATTGAAAACTATAAGATTTTTATCGGCTGTGCTAGCAACCATCAAAGGATGTTTCACTGTGAGTGCATAGCAGCGCTCAGGAAGTTGTTGGCTATGTACTGGATTTTGCTGTCTCAAATCCCAGTACCAGCAAGAAAATGGGGCCCAGAGTTACAAGGCTAAGCACAAAGGTTATAACAGAATCCTGGCATTCATCGATATATTTTTTGTTTTAAAAAAGGGATACATTAACACATGTGAACCCCAAAAAAATAATCTTTGAGAAAGCAGACACTTGATAGACTACATGTTGAGAGTGATGACCTAAGTATGCAGGAAGTGAAATGAAAGTCCCACCTTAGAAAGATGCACTATTTTGAGTAAATTAACGCCAAAAGCATATGTTTACTACATGAATCATCTTATAGACTAACAAAACAATAGTTTGAAACTCCAATTCTCCAGTTGCCACAAAAATAACAAAGTTACTTGTACTAAGGCTTCATTTGTTTTCACTTAATAATGATATGAATCTGAATCATTCATGTCTCAGCCCATTAAGTATATTTGCTTTTTTTTTCTAATAAAATCTTAGAACATCTTAATGGATCTCAATATATCAGATAAGAACCAAAGTTTTAACATCATTCAGACCTTAAAAATACATGTCTTTCAAAGTCACACTCATTTTTTCGTTCGTTTTGCAAACTCAGGCATCGCCATCTCTCTGTTCCAGCTATCAACCAGCCAACCCAATCTTTTCCTCTTAAACTGGCATGATATCAAATTCTGGCTGGATATTTGGGATTCTCCAATCTTGATTCTGTATTTTAATGGTAGTTTCAGATTTGAGATGAGGTTTTAACAAGACCCCTTTTTCAAATATGATTTGAGAAGATTAGTGGCTACAACGGAATGAGTTGGTGAAAACACCTTAGCCTCTTAGACTGTCTTTCCTGACCTTGAGCTCTTTGTCTGATTAGCGCAGGTGTTCGTCAAGGACTTAGTGGGTTTTGGATGGTTTGCTTAAACTGTTTAATTTTAAAAGAAAATAGTGGGTTTGGATGGGATGGGTTGATTTCAATACAATGAGAGAGAATTTCAGATAGTTTGACAAAAGTTTTGCTTTGAGCATTCATTAAGATGTTTCTTTGGCGGTGATGGTGGCTGCTAAGCAAAATTCACCAATCTACTGTTCCAGAACTGTTCGTTATTTCCTTCACCTTATATCTTGTGAGTTTCAACTATGTTGCAATTGTAATTGTGAGTATTTTGGGTTTGTTGAGAAGTCTTATGTTTTCTGGTAAGTGAGGAGTGAATATGACCAGGATAATTGTTTAGAGCCTGTTTGGATTGACTTATTTTAGGTGCTTTTAAGTCAAAATAGTTTTTAAGCACTTTTGTAGTGTTAGGGTAAAATTTAAGGTGCTTTTACACACTTGTTCCTAAGCCAAAAAAACAAAATAAGTTAGAAATTCTAGCTTATAAGCATAAGCCCATCCAAACAGGCTCTTAAGTCTTAGCTGCATAAGCTTCCAGCCCAAGTTCCAGTTGACAGTGTAATATGTGACTTTTGTTAATTGACCATTAAGCTGAGCAGCATTGGTCGCCTAAATTCATCCGTATTTTTACATATACTGTATTTCTCAAGCAGTGAAATCCATCTGTTCATGATTTTATACAGTTCATGTTCTCAAATCAAATGTGGGTTACTGCAGCTCTCAAGTGGCGATAGTATTTCATTTATATCTTTAAATATTACAATTTATCTCAAATGGTAACTTTTTCTTATTTTAAGTTAATATTTTCCTTGATATTTGCTGATATAATATTTATTTACTTTTTTATTTGAATTGTATACTATTATATTTAAATATATATAAATTCACACATTCAGATGCTGAAAAAACAAGCACTGTTAATCATTCAGTGTCCTACATAAAGACAACATCTTAACATTCAAATGTGCATTAAGATTCAAATCTCTTAAATTTTAATGGAACAAAATGGCCCTAAGATGGATATTTTTGAGAAATGCGATATGCTCAACTTCAAAGTCCAATTACCTCAGAGTCTTATCCCAGCTTCCTGTGACCAAGAGATTCGTCTCTGGGATCCAAGCCAATTCCTTGACAGGAGCGTCATGCATGCCTACTGTTACAGGTTGACTACCAGATAGAGGCCACATTTTAACTTGCTTGTCACAACCTCCAGAGAAGACAGTTGTCCCATCATCCTTCCAAGCTGAGCATAAAACCTGCCAGAAAAAGACTGTATATAGCAAATAAATCCAACTCATACAGCAAGAAGAATAAATTTACAAAGAAAATGTCCATATATTACCGGTTGTTCATGTGATATGGCGGCCTTGGGTACAGTTCCAGTGTTGGTTCCACTTCCCATCACTTCCCAACATCGTACCTAGAAAATCTCATGGAATAAGATTGATTTGCGGCTCCACATAACAAACAAAACCATGTAGAAATAGAAGACATGTGTCATGTGGATGTACCTCCCCACCACCCCCACCACCCCACCCCGCTCCTACTCTTCCCAGTGCTAAAATCTGACTAACATATGTATTACTAATAAAACCCAATACGTAGTGTAACTACCTTGGCCATCCCTCCATGTCTAGAAGCATTCAACGGACAGAAAAGAGAACTTCTAAAAGTGACCTTCTAAAAGTCTGTCTTTGTACCACACCCTACTCCACCTTATAGCCCATTACCTCAGATTTTGATTGAATAATCATTTAGAATATAGGTTTTAGCAACTACACTAGTGAGCGATTAGAATACTATTTAGAAAACGTTACATATTGAGTTTGCCATGATTTGCTGTCACCCTTAATTATCACATACATATTAGATCCAAACGTAGAGTTACCTAAATTTCCCAGTTATCCCTACTCAAAAAAGTAAAAAGGCCCATTATAATTTTCTAAAGAGGGGGGGAAAAACCAACAGAGAGCAAACCAACCTGGTTATCCCATGAAGTAGCAACCAGAAGATTAGCTTTTGGACTGAAGCAGAGGCTTGTTACAGAATCAGCAGGAGGTTGTTGAACCTTACGAGTAGATTACACAAAATCTAATACACAAATTTCAAGCATGAAAAAGAAAAAAAAGAATAACCCCAAAATTTAAACAATCAAGAACTAGAACAGGGAGATTTTGCATTTAACTTCAACAACTTAAACTTTGTATTTCTTCCATCCCCAATAGAATTGGGATTTAATGCACAACAATCAACAAAACTGATTTTCAGTACTAATCCAAGAGAGAGAAACTTTACCTAAAAACATCCTATAAATAACAATTATACTTGAAATAGAAAAACAACAACAACAACAAACCCAGTGTATTCCCACCTAGTGGGGTCTGGGGGAGGTAAGATGTACGCAGTCCATACCTCTACCTCTGAAGAAGTAGAAAGGCTGTTTCCGATAGACCCCCGGCTCGAGGCACGAGATACCACACAAACACATAGTAAAGCACAGAAGCAGATTACATAACATAAATACGGCACCCATAAGTAATATAAAACAGAGGAGAGCAGAGGAAAGCACACAGATTCGTAATGAAACATGGAACACGGAACACGGAATCATAACAGGAATAAAACCCCCACCAAGTAAACACTATACTTTGGCGAAATTTGCAGTTACACATCCTGAACTTTGCGGGGGTCCTACGACCCCTAGACTATTTTTTACATTATTTAACTGACATCTATTTAGCACTTGGACAATTGTGTGTACTTTACGCCACATTGAGCGCATAAGAAAAGAATATTTGATAAAGAGTAAATATATGTCAGTTAAATAAGGTAAAAAAATAGTCTAGGGTCATAGGACTCCATAAAGTTCAGGATGCGTAACTGTAAATTTTGCCTAAGTACAGGTATTTTTCGCACATCTATCCCCTTAAAATATCGGGACAAAAACTTGAAGTAGGGTTTAGGGAGGGTTAGGGAGGGCAGAGTGTACACAGACATTACCGATAGACCGTTCGGCTCAAGACAATAGTAACAAAACAATACTATATATTAGCATAAAGAACAGTACTACAACAAAATGGAAGAACAAGAAACAATAGATATCAACAAAATCGAACTATACGAAAGAATAGATATCAAAAAGAACAAAAAAAGAAATTGAAGAACCAAGAAACAACATACTTACAAAAAATTGGAAGAAAATAACAAATATTGATGAAGGAATACCTCTATAGACTTATTGGGATTTGTGTTCGTAGTAGCAGTGGAACCAAATATCGACATTGAAGTTGCTTAGCTTATGCTCACCTACAATGTAGTGGGAAGCAAATCAAATTTCAAACTCCAACAAGGTAGCGTGTGTATGTAGGGTAATTTGGGGAGTAAATTACTTGTATTGTAACTAAAATTAGGAAAAATTTCAATAAAGTCATATATTTTTTTATTCTAATAATGTCATCAAATTTTATGTATTTTTCTTAAAAATTATAATTGCTAAAAATGGCTCAAAAGATGAGAGAAAAATGATCAAAAAAATCTCTTAAATTTGATCTTTGAATTTAAATGATCCTTATTAGTTAAAAATATGAAATATCAATAACCTTTCAACTATAAAACTTAGTGATACAATTTTCTTTCAAATTCTAACTGTGATATTAAATCTTACAATGTCCACCAAAAATTGCAATTAAAATTACTAGAAATAAGCTTATATCTACTGTATTTATTTGAAAACTTAGAAGTTCAATAATAAAATAATACTCTATATTTATTCATTTTAGGATTAATCTTTATTTTTGATAAAATAGTTCAAGTTAGTTGTAGTTTTTTCTACTCTAAATTATTGTTGAAAAAATTCTAATTCATAAAGAAGACAATAAATTCATGCAAATGAAAAAAAAAAAAAAAAAAAAACTAGGGTCTCTAGCTAGTAGAAGAACCATATATAAATTTTTAAAGGATTTTTATTTTAAAAAAATAATGCATATTAACGGATACCATGATAATAACATCAATCATTCACTATCAAATAAAATTAGGTGATTTTATATAACCATTTGGCAACTTAAAAATGTTTTAAGGTTTCAATATTATTTTTATCAATCTTGTGATATTATTTCAGAGAAAATTATATCGCCTCGTCAACTTGACTGTAAAAACTGAATACATTTACCAATTTGGACAATAAATGTACTTCATATTTATTTTATTTAAAATATAACTACCTATTTTAAGATCTAATCTAATATCCTTTGTCTTTTAATTCGTTTTTAGTATTATGATTTGTGTCTTTTTAAATTATACTATGCACTTATTAATAAAATACATTAAAAACTATTTTAAGAAGTACAAAAGTAAAAATAATTGGAGGCCTATTAATATTTCATGTAAAAAAATAAGGATTATTTAAATTCAAATTTCAAACTTGATAGAGTAGTTGGGTCATTTTTGGAGTCACTTTTAACAATTATTAGTTTGTAAGGAAATGGACAAACTTGAATGATATTATTGGAATAAAAAAAGAGATAAGTGACTTTGGTGGGACATTTTGCTAAGTTAAGTGATAATATAAGGAATTGACCCGTAATTTGGGTGATTGGATAAAAGCTTATTTTGAAACTAGATACCGTGGCCCGTGTATATAAATTATTTTTTACCTCAATTTATGTGACGCAAATAAAATGTAGATAATTAAGTATTTTTTTATATATTTTTAGATATTTTAAATTGTTATCTATTGTAATTTTTAATGTTTTTTTTATGTAATTTTCAAATAATATATGTTACTCTCCTTGTTCAAATTTTTGTGGCACTGATAGTCAATTATATTTTTTAAATAAATTAGTTTTCAATTATTGTGATTTATAATAACTTTTCTTCTATTTTACTAATTAGAAGTGATATAGTAAAATTATTATAAAAAACACCTATGAAAAAATTTAAGTGAGTCATATAAGACGTCATGTTAATTTATTATTTTATATCTATTTTTTTACTAAACATTATTAATTTTTTAATACTTAGATGACTTAGAATAATTAATTATGGGTAATATAATAAAATCACAATTGAAATAGCTGAAGCAATCATGTCATCAATGTCTATTTTTACTTTATTTATAAATATTATTATTTTTAATATATAAATAACTTATAATAATTAATTAGGGCTGATATAGTAAAATTACGATTAAAGCAGCTGGAGCAGGCATGGCGACCATTAGCAGCCTGCTTCAGCTGTTTCATTGTCACTTATTATATAAGATAATTACTCCCTCCGTTTCAAATTACCCGTCCCAAATTGAGATGACGCAACTATTAAAAAAATAATGATTGATAATGTAACTTTACCATTTTACTCCTATTAATTGTGTCATGTTGTTAGTTTCAATATTGATGGAGTTATTATATGGTTGATACCAAAACACTTTTTGCATTGAGAATTGGGATTATAGGATTATCAAAGTCTTTGCAACATTATTCAAGATTTGATAATTCAATGCTAGTAACAGGAGTAATCAATTACTAAAGATATAATGGGGAAAAAAATTATTTTGTCTTGATTAATGAAAAAAGACAAGTGAAATGAGAAATCAAATTAGAAAAGTTGGGACGGAGGGAGTACTTTAAAAAATACCTATAAAAAAATTTAAGAGCGTCACATATATGTCGTCAGGTTAATTTAAAACCTCAAGAGTTAATTTTTTTATTTTATGTTTATTTTACTTTTTTTATTAAATATTATTAATTTTTTAATGCTTAGATAACTTATAATAATAATTAATTAAGAGTGATACAGTAAAATTACGGTTGAAGCAGCTGAAGCAGACATGTCATAACTGTTTATTTTATATTTTTTTAATTAAATATTATTATTTTTTTACTATCTAAATGACCTATAATATTTAATTAAAGGTACAATAATTAATTAGGGGTGATATAGTAAAATTACGATTGAAACAGCTAAAACAGATATGTTAGAAATTTTTATTTTATTTTTTTATTAAATATTATTAATTTTTTAATCATTAATTAGGAGTGATATAGTAAAATCAAAGTTGAAGCAGGCATGTCGATCTCGTGCCTGCTTCAGCACTTCATTCCTTCTTATATATAAGTAAACTCAATTTACTTTTAGGAGTCGTTTGGTTTGAAGGTAAGTTATACTGGGATAAATTAAATTATGATGAAATTAGTTATGCTGGGATTAGGGCTGACAATTTTAGTCCATATTTGTGAAAAGAGTCCATTTAATTCATATTTATTGAATTGAATCATTTATATTTCAAATGGGTGAATATAGACTTCAACTCATTTTAAAAGCTCATACAAATATGGACAAAATGGGTAAAATATGGGTACACCCATTTAAACACAGAGATCACCCACCTATGCTTAAAATTTCAGTTTTTTTTTTCTTTTTTTCTTTCTTTTTTCCTTTAATTTACTTTTTTGCTTTTTCATTTTTTTACTCGTTTCTTATAATTTCTTTTTTTATTTCTCATTTTTTCATCTATTTTTTTTTCCTTTTTCTTTGTATTTTTTCCGTTTTCCCCTTTCTCATTCTTATTTGATCTTTCATATTCGCTTGAGACCTACATGGATTAATTAATTTAAGCTTCTAATTATTCTATTTAGCCTATACAATTTATAGCATCTCTTATCAATTAAATATAATCCATAGTCTCACTCTTTTATTATTATTTTTTTCTATATTTTATTTCTCTTTCTTTTTTTTTTTAGTTTTTTTTTCTTTCTTTTTCCTTTAATTTACTATTTTTTTCTTTCTTTTTTCCTTTAATTTACTTTTTTTTTCTTTTTTCTTTTTTTTTATTTTTTTCCACTTATTTTTTACTCGTTTCTTATACTTTTTTCTTTCTTCTATTTCATCAATTTTTTTATTTTTCAATTTTATTTCTTTTTTCTTCGCATTTTTTTTTGTATTTTCTTTTTCCTCTTTTTCATTCTTGATTCGTCATTTTTGTCATTTTTCTTTTTTATATATATATTTTTTCCTCATCTTTTTTTTCATTGCATTTTATATTTTTTTTTAAAAACTACTTTAAATTTATTTGTATCGCACTATATATTTCAAATAATTTTATTATTTGAATAGATTAGTTGTCAATATGTACGATTTATCATTTGTATTTATATACAAATAAGTGCATGAATTAATTGTATTTTCTCGAGACTAAAATATATAAATATGCAATGTATCATTCAATGCAAATGTGTCATTAGTATTTGTATATCAAATTTATCATTTATATTTGTATATAAACTAGTATCATTAGTGTGCATATGGTTCAAGTTTTATAAACATGTATCATTTGATACAAATGTTACATTTGTGTTTGTATAATTTAGCAATTGTATTTGCATGATTTTATTATTCTTATTTGTATTGTTTAATTTATATCAATAAAATACAAGTTGTATCAATATATATAAATATAAGTGTTTGTAGAAAGAAAAATAATTGTTCTTTTTCAATTGTTTGAAAATACAAATGATACTGTCAACTACGAATGCAAATACAAACAAATGCAATTATAAATACAAATACAATACACCCTCAACTTAAAAATACAAATATAAAATAGATCTTTAAAAATACAAGTTCATCAATGAAAATAGAATACAAATACAAATACAAGCAAAACAAAACCACAAAATACAAATACAATATGCAGTCAAAGATAAATTACAAATACAAAACAGTCCTTTTAAAATATAAATGTGAATTATATAAAATATATATGACGGTGCAAACTATAAAATACAAATACAAGTTTGAAGTCTAAAAAACAAATACAAATACAATTGCATTAAGTAGCTTGGTCCATCTTTATTCCATTTCATATATGGCAGAGGATCTACATAACCCTCAATTCATGGGAAAGTCCAACTTCAAATCTGACTTCTAACTTCCTCATTTTAGAGTTCTCGTTAGAGCAGAAGTAAGGCACGAAACGAAGAGCTTAGGATCAAGCAAGGCAGGAAGTACGTAGAAACCTTGATTTGTTTAATTCTTGCGACTGATAAAGATATTTGGCTTGACGAATGTAATCCCAAGATCTTTCAAGATACTATCTCTGTATTTGTCCATTAGGTGGAGCCCATTTGAGTGTACTTACACAAATTATAAATGTTGGACGAATATAAATCAATATGCATTTAGGATAATTTCGTTATCATAAAAACGCAAGAAAAAAACCAAAAATAGAAAAAAAAAAAAAGAAAAAAAAAAGAGAGAGGTAGAAGTTAGAGATAGAAGAGAGAAAAAAACGTAAAGAAAGAATTGAAGAAAAAAATACAAAAAAATCAAAAAGAAAAAAATAATGAAAAAGGAGAAAAGAAAAAAGAAAAAAAATGATGGTAAATACAAATATACTAAGTGGTTATGATATTTCAGTCATCATCCATAATTTGTACTCAGCTTAACCATGTTCTTCAAAAATAAAAAAAATATAAAACATAAAATACAATAAAAAAAAGAAGAGAAAGAAGTAAAAACAAAATAAAATAAAAAATAGAAAAAAAGGAGACTAAAAAGAAAAAGGAAAAAAGGTAAAACGAAAGAAAAGCAAAGGGTAGAGATAGAAGAGAGAGAAAAAAAAGAAATGAAAAAATAAAACTAGAGGCTACATATAGAAGAGAAAAAAAAATTAAAAAGAAAAAAACTAAAAAAAAAAAAACGAAAAAAAAGTCAAGTTGAAATGATATAGAAGTTTTAAGTTTTTGACTTTAGGAGTTAAAGTGGGTTGGAACCATTTTTACCCAATCCATATTCGACTAAATCCATATTTATATGGCGGGATTGCAATCCAAACCATTTTTGCTCGATCCATATTTAACCCGTCCAAATTCAATCAAATCCGTCCGTTTGTCACCCCTAGCTGGGATTATATTATTTCTTATTGAGTGTTTGGTTTGTTACAATCAAAATAGTATGCGTTGTATAATTTCTAAGAATAAGTTGTTTGTTAACAAAAGTATCCTCCACCTTATTTTATTTTTTTCTTATGTTTTCCTTGCAAACTTTATTTGTTCATTCTTAAAAATAAAATTTTCATCTTATTTAGATTATATGTTTTTGTGTGTATTCTCATGATTATATCGTGCGTTTTTTAAAATAAAACTTTCATCTTAAATTTGTTAATATAAAAGAGATTTTATTATTTTTGTCACTTCATTTAAGCACATATCACTCTTATACTGTAAAATATTAAAGTTATCTTTATTTTAATTGATATATAAAATTTAAATTTTTAAGTGACAAAAGACTATTTAATTGAAAATCTATACCTATAATCTATAACCTATATCTATAATCTATAATATATTAAAAGAGTAAAGACTATTAGAAAAATGATTCGAACTTTTTACCCTTAGTTAAAACACTCTGCAATAGATAAAATCGTCTTTTCACCTATTTCCTTCAATTATTATATTATTAAATCAAGCACTCCTAAAATATATGGGAAAACCCTGATAAAATAAATATATGGAAAGATTAAGAATCTAAACTACATAAAATATTATATGAATCCTAAAATATTTATGAATTCTAAAATATAGGAAAATAAATTATCAGTCCTAAAATAATATATGTAAAGAATCACATTAAATTCTTTTTTACCTTTTCCAACGTTTTCTTTTGATTGCAAATAAGTTCGTCTAGGGTTTTAAGCTTCTATATTTGATGCCTTTTTTTTTGTTTGTTTGTTTAAATTTACCTTCAAATAAGTTCGTCTTTTTTTATTGTTGCTTTAAGTTAGGCTTAACAAAATTGAAGATCTTTTAACTTTTAAGATGATTTTTTCATAAACTTTTATTATTTGTATTTGCCTTCGTAAATAAATCATTATTGATTGATTCTTTAATATGTTTGTGCAAATGATGAAAGATTTATGCGAAATATGCGGACAATACTTCGTATCAATTATAAGGTATTGATTACAAGTGAATTTAAGGTTTATTTTTTCTATTCTAAATTTTATTTTTTATTCATATTAGTTCTACTTCTTATTAAGACATAATTCATATTTAATACTCTTTTGTCAAAATCATACTTACATTTTAAAAAATTATTGAGATAAAAATAAAGTGAAAATTGTGATTTTTCATAATAGCAAACAAATCATAGTGTCAAATAAGTATTAAACAAAGTCTTTAGTTGGCTAGAAGATTAAACATAATGGTAATTAGAGATTTCATGCGTTAGTAAATCTAATTTATAACCGATTTCATTCTTCCATCAGGGATAATTTGAATTGCTCATTTTACGTTTTAATATCGTCATCAAGACTCTAAAGTATATTTTTTCTTTCAAAGTATAATATTAAATAATTGATATTTCAAGATGTCATATTTTTAAAAATTTTTTGTCCATATATTTATTTTATAATTTATAATTATTTGTCTTGAATGAGAATATGCATGAAATGTAATGTGATTTTACGTGCCTTGACGTGAGCAGTATGAAAAGAGAGAAATAGGAGATCTTTTGAAGGGTAAGCTTTTCTTTATCAAGAAATTAGCCTTATGTGATTTTAAATGGATCCGATTCATAAAAGCAGAATTTTTAAAGGTAGGATCAAGTATATTATTCGATATAAATGATAGAAATTTATTTTTTTATATACACTTATTATTATCTTCATACACATGTGCAAAACACATATACTTGACTAGTATGTAATTAAGTAGTGGAGTCAACATTTTTATAAGAGAAATCAAATTATAAATAAACACAAGCATTAGACAAACAAATTCAACGTATAATATATTCATAAATAAAAATTATATTTATAGTGTAATTTTTTAATAGAAAAATATATTATTAAAAAAATAACGAGTAGTGAGGAAATGATATTAGAAATTTTTGGAATATATATGGATGTGATAAAGTGATGTATAAAAGAGGGTTTAAGGAGGGCATTTTTGTTATTTTATACATTTTATCTCTGTATAAGTTATCCCAGTATTATTATACCACCCCAAGGTAGGGATAACTTATCATCGTACTAACAATTAATCCTCAGATAAGTTATCCCATACTTTTGTAATCAAACAAGGGACTAAAAGGGGTACTAAAAAGTTATCTCGGAATTGCCTTTTCTTATCCCTCACACCAAACGACCCCTAAGTATGCTAATTTAAATATTCACATGGATAACTTTTCAAGTAGCAACCAAACGACCCCTTAAATTAAATGGGAACTTGAGATTTATTTAAGTAATCCTCCTATTTGAGTGTATGCGTTCTGATTTGGAAAGTGTACGCAAACCTTATCACTATCTCGATAAGGTAGAGAGGTTGTTTTCGGAAGAGTCACGGCTCAAGTGTAGCAAAACGCAAATACAAAGAAAAGGAAAACAGTAAATAAAATATGATAACTAACAAGGGAACAATATAAAATTTACTAGAAAAATAATACTCAACCACAAAATAATGCGATAATCGAAATGCAATAGACAACAATAATGATAAATATCTACGACTAAATCGTAAGCTAACATATTATGATACACAACGACACTCCTACCCGACTAACCTTCTACTCTAATATGCGTCCTCCACATCCCTTATCTAAGGTGAAGTCCTCAATAACTTAAATATGCATCGTGACCGGTCTAATCATCTCACCACAAAGTAATTAAAGTTTGTGTTAATTTGAAAAGGGGATGCAAAGCTTATTTTTTATTTAGTTAACACATGCTTTTCTGTACTTCTTAGTTTTCCTCTTGTATTTGATAAAAAATAAAAATATGACGGCGAGGGTACACTGTACGCACACTTTACCACTACCTCGAAAAGGTAAATGTAGCAATTGTTTAAAATTTTAATGAGTAAAACCAACTCACTTGATAAAAGATTCTTTTGTTCATAAATAATAATGCTATGGCTTTCTTTACCAATTTCCTTTTCCAACAACACAAAAACCTTTATGAAAGATGAAAGTAATAGTACATTGTATCTCACAAATGTTACATAAACCTTCCCAATCATGAACCTTCTTAACACAATCAAGTAAATATTCACCCAAACTGTTTATGCTCCTGGTGCTTGTGGCTCTGAACTGGATTCCTTGGGTCCAGCTAATGCCGGATGCTTTGTGTACCATACTGTCCTATAGAGATATCGATGGTATCGTGGGATGCTAGATCAGTGCATAACAGAAATCAAACTTCAGGTCTTTCTTCATAAAATCAGTCAAGATGCCAATGTCATGCTTGGGCAGCTATCCACAGTGCATGCCAAGATGTCTCTGTAATCCCGGGATATATTGAAAGAGTCGTATACCTTGCCATCTCTGCTTTTCTTGTACTCAAATAACAGGTTTGAATGATCGAATGCTGTCATCTTCACAAATCCGTAATCATAATCTTTGAAAATACTCCACTTAGTCTGGAGGGATGTAAACTTTACTAGACCAGCTCCACCTCCCCCTGCCACGACATGTATTGTCCCGTTCAAGGTTCCCTTGTACGAGTTCTTCTCGTTCATCGTACAAATATTCTGCCATTCACGAAGACACATTGAATGCGTTAAAGAATGAAGTATAAACAGATGAGGACAAGAACACTAAATGTTGAATCACTCCCTACAACAACCACATACTCAATATAACTCCGCAGGTGTGGTCTGGAGATAGGAGGAGGTTCATAGACCTTACTCCCATCTCTGTGGAGTAGAGAGATTTTTTCGAATAGACCCTCGGCTCAAAAGGGGGAGGGTAGAACATTAAATGTTGAATCACTCTCTAGTTCGTAAAAACTAAAAGGAATTTCTATATGCAGCTTAACTACTAGCTAATTCTCCAAAAAAATTTTCACTAAGAAGCAAATAGGATTAGGTGAATTGTGAATGCAGCTTAGCTCTTTAGTACTCCCTCCATCCAAATATATGATTAATATTTGACTCATTCCATTTTTATAAAACTTTCACAACTTTGAATCATACAAACTCAATAAACGATCCAAATTTCACATATATGATGTTTTCACATCAAACTAACTTTTCACCTATTTTTTAAATATTTTCTTCCACGTCCCCAATATAATAGTATAGAAGTCCATTCATCCCTTTCCCCGTGCTAGTCAGTCACGGTCATACGAAAAGTCGAAAAGGGACACACTGAATATTTTTACTTTCTAGTGTGATTTACATGGGTGGAGGTGAACATCAATATTTTCAATGTCCTCAGAACCTAAGCATCATCAGTGGCACTCATTGAGCAATTAACTCAGATGAGAACAAAAACATTGCACGAACATTTCAAGTTTTCAGGATACCTGGTAAATGGGACATGTCCTTTCGTAATTATGAACATGGCCATATATGGCGATATCAACTTTATACTTCTGCCAAAGCTTTTGAAGGCTTTCCCTCCCCATTGGCTCTCCAAATGATCCATCATCGGCGTAAAAATCACCAGAAGAATAACCAAGCACCCTATGTGCAAGGAAGATTAGCCATGGCTGTTTCTGTCTATCTACTGATGCAAAGCAGTGTTCAAGGAACTTATATTGTTCAGTGCCCTCTCTCCAATCATGTTCAGTATCAGCAATACAAAATCTGAACATTCCATAATCAGTAGAGTACCTGAGAACATACGACAACATTAAACCTAACACTTGGAGGGGGTGAGGGGTGGGGGGTGGAAGAAGATCTATTCACTGCCTCCATATGTACAAAGATTGTTACAAGTTTGATTATCTCATAAATGTCACCACTAAAGATGCATAGTCATTATTTTCATGAAGCAAAAAATATGCATGTAGTAGATAAGCAAATTCAGAGGTCGGACTTGGGAGCGAACATTACGTAGGATCATCCAAAGGATAGGGTCACCATACCAAAACTTATCCCTATTTTCGGCAGGAAAATAGAACATTGTCTGAGCCAGGACACCACATTCTCCACCTGAATCCTTTTTACCATAAAATGACCCACTATCTGGCCAATCGCGTTCGTGGTTGCCACTGGAAGTTAAAATGAAAAAGATTACTAGTCACATGAAAAAAAGAAAACAGACAAGTGCATACTCAGAAATAAATTGTAAAAGACCTGAAAAGTACCTAGCAATCATGTATGGTACTCTTGAAGTAATTGGCTCAACTTGAGAAGTAAATTGATCCCACTGAGAAAGATATCCATTGGCGTAAACAATATCACCAATGTGAAAGACTATGTCAATGTTCTTTAAGTCCTCAATGATTTGCTTGGTAGTGTTAAGGGAACCAGGTTGGTATTGATTGTACACATTTGAGCCATCAGCCTCTTCCTGTAGTTTAAAAGGCAGTAACCGGTCTTTGTCAAGTGTAACTTCTGAAATTTGCTAGCGGTAGATCTTAGGCAATAGCACAATCCAGATATAACCTTCCACAGTTACTGCTAATGGAAAAGCAGAATGCAAAAATTTCAAATATGAACAAGATGATAACATAATCCACTTCTGAATCGAAGGACCGAAAACTAAAAGCGAGCAATTTCCTTGCTTAGACTGGAATCGAGTTTCAAGACAGTGAAGTAGAAATAACAACGCATAGATATATAAGCTTAGCTCAGTTAAGAGTGTCCAAACCTTTCCCATGTCACCAAAAATGACCACTCGCTGAAGAGAGTTTTGACCAGGATAGGGAGATGATTTAAATTTGTACACTTGACTCCAGATATATGTGCCATTAAACAGTTTATGCCCCAGCTTGTAGGTATATCTGCAAAATCAGAAAGTGCATTGAATTTTCATTTCAAATGTTGGCAGTTAGCCTGCATTAGCATGGAGCGCAACCATCTCATCCAAAAAACAGGGAACTAAGTTTCTCCTTAAGAGATGTATTTTGGTATTCAACTTTAGAGGAAAAGAAGAATTTCAAAGTTTTGCATCTGACATCTTCAGAATTGAATGTCCAATAAAACATGAAATCTTTTAAAAGATTTGACTATCGTCTTTCCGCTGCTAGGAAGAGAGTAAACCTACACTAAATTGGGCCACAACTCCTTCAGAAAACTCGTGTGAATGAATCCAGGATCACGCCATCCAACAGTTCTTGCTGGTGCACCTGCAGAATAGTGACACTCTTTTTAGAAGAAACTTTTATAAGTTAATGCAGAACAAAATGACATTCATCCAGTGTTTGTCAAAGTGAAGAAGACGTGTTCCACACAGAGTTGCTTATCTTACAATCATTGTATCCAATCAAGGCTCCAACATATGCATTATATGTTACGTTAACGAAAAATAGATGATAGGCATCAGACGTAACATTTACGGAAAACAGACTCTAGTTTTACATGACAATGTGAAAGGAAAAATACCCACCACACAAGCTACTACGATCAAAAGTCAAAGTCCCAGCCGGTGAACGAGTTTTTTGTCCACCTTGTGGAGCCCACTCCACAAATGGCTCTGCTTCATTGATATCATATCCACTTGTCCATGTAACAGTCATCTGCGCAACAATCAATTTTAAATTGTCATTTTTTTGATCTACCTAAGTGATCATTATTCAAACTACTAGTCATGCTGCAAAACACGCTGATTATTCTGCCAGAAACATATTTTCGATTATTTGCATATTAACCTACAGAGGAAGAAACAAACAAACTTACTTCATTCCACGTCTTTCCCTGTGCTAACCGTGGGTATAATGGTACATTTGGATTTGCAAAGGCAACAGTATTTGACACTGCAACCAGCTTTGGCTGTTAAACAGGAAAAGAAATGCATTAGAATAAGCTTGACATAGGTCCTGAATAAGCAACTCTAGCCTTTAATCTGAATCATAATTCACACAAGAAACAAATGTCTGAGAATTTGAGCCATCATCTATAAGAGCTTATTCGTGCACATTCATATTACAAGGGAACATCAGAGTGTAGAAAGTATCTTGATAGAGAGAGATTAAAAGGCAGACAAACCAGCAAAAATATAATCAACCAGAAAGAAAGAATTCAAGGGTTTTCAACAAATTTAAAACAAATCAAATATCTTCTTGAAAAAAGAGACTTTTCTCAGAAAGACTTTACGAAAGGATTTGAGCCACCGGATTTTAGAATCTAATCTCGGATGCTCCAGTGCGGAGGTGTGAGACACGAGCTATAGATGGTTTTAGCGGGGTAGAGGTAGACCGAAGAAATATTGGAGGGAGGTGATTAGGCATGATATGGAGCATTTACAACTTACGGAGGACATGACTCTTGATAGGAAGGTGTGGAGGACGCGGATTAGGGCAGAGGGTTAGGGGGTGGGAGTGCGTCGGTAACAATAAGGGAGCGTTCTTTTGTGCCTGTAGTTTCTTATTCGTGGTGCTGTATGATGTCTATGACTTCGGTTAGATAGTATTATTATCTTGTGATTGTAGTATTATCTTGTTGCTAGCGGTGTTAGTTTATTTTGCACTTATCTTTTGTATTTGTTATACTGTTATCGGTTCTAAGCTGGGGGTCTATCGGAAACAGCCTCTCTACTTCACCTAAGGTAGTGGTATGGTCTGCATACACTCTACCCTCCACAGACCCCACTATGTGGGAATACACTGGGTATGTTGTTGTTGTTGATCTCTGACTTTTGCTTCATGTAAAATATGCAAACTCTATAGAAATAAACTGGGCAAGGGTAAATGTAACTTACATTTCGTAATCCACCAGAAAACAAAGCGAAGGAAAAATCTGATCTCTGGTTGATCAATTGAAGCTTTAACGATCCTTTTCTTGTCCTTTTGTAGTTAGGACTGGACCGATTTGCAAATTGATACTGCAAAAAAAGCGTGACACGAGTCAATCTCCAGAGAAAAGAGCTTCTAAAAGTTGCACTATAAATCTATAAATGGAACGAACCTTTATAGGAGCTGTGCACAAAAGTGGTGGAGTCACCATGTTATTTTCAGGGTCACAAGTAGCTGCGCTGAAATATTATTTTGTAAACGTTTAGCACATTAGCTTAAAGTAATGAAAATTTATGTCTAAAAATTATCATTTCTCACATCTTAAAATTTTCAAATAGAGCTTAGTATTTTAGATATTGACAGTTTTATAACCAAGTGAAGTTCACCTGAAATTGCCAGGAGAAAACACTCCAACCCAATCATCATTTGAGGGGTTGCTTCTGCCGTACTCCAGAGTTATCCATTCTTGGTTTACACCCTAGAACATAGAGGCAACGCACAGGAATCAGGACATGAAAACCTTAGTTATTCTGAAAATTGGCTAGCACGTCCATTCAAGAAACTGAACGGAGGGATGATTACGAAAGTTAACACAACGAAGCTTAAGCATAGTTAGCTTAACTAAGTACCGGGATATAGTTCCAAGGTAATGAAGCTTACATTTGACCCAAGAACAGAAGGAGTAGCTTTGATATAAGCACGTGCATCCAAGGCCGCAATAGCCTTATGAACAGCAATCCTTGATAGAGGGTGATCTTCATGAGATGTTGCCCCTTGAAGAGCAAATAGAGCCCATAAAATTGGCAACAATATAACGAACGTTTTCATCGCATTCACCTTATGGCTGCATTATTCACCAGTGAACAGATGAGAAAATCAAGAAAATAGGATACTAGACACAAAGATGAAGACATTTCTTTGAAAAACTCGACATAATGAAAGACATCACCAACTCGCCAAGCCTATCAATGTCCTAAAAATAAGAGCTAAATAGCACTTCCTTTATTGGCAAAACTGATTAAAGGCAATTTCCAGAAAAATATATCTAATCATTGTCGTTATTTGAAGCTTAACTAGCCCATGCCAATACCATATTGGTGAAAATTAAATCTTTCTTGCACCCAACACCAAACAACACACATTACAACTCAATCAGAAGATTTAAACTTGAGAGAAATGAATCATAGAGAAATCGGCAAAATCACAACGTGGGTGTGAGAACAAATTGAAACAAAAACAAGCTTCCAGGGGAGGAGCTAGCATTTCGCCTATGGATTCAGCAGAAACCAATAATGCAGATTCATATAAAATATATATTCAGAACCCAGTAACTTTCTTTTTCTAGAATATAGAACCCAAACTTGTAATCCTAGCTCCACCTCTGCCAGCTTATGGCTTGTGAAAGATTAACAAACATGAACACATAGAATGAATAGAATGAACAACATTTTAAACACCTAGTAGCTATGTTGCTCGGACTCTTCAAAAATGTTAGCAGGTGTGTGTCGGATTCTCCAAAAGTAGTGTACTTTTGGAGAATCTAACACAAGTGCAGCATCAAAAGTGAAGAGTCCGGGTAACTTACCCCAGTAGAACTCAATCAAAATAACTTTTTTTCTTAAAAAAAAACAAACAATGTACATGTGATCAAAAAGGGGAAAAAATCAACAAAATACCAGCTTTCGCGCTAATTAACAGATATGAACTCCAAGAAATGAACAGCTACAAGAAAGGTCAACAACTAGTAGATCAATGGAAGTTCTAAAACTGATAAAAACCAATGTGGGTGTCATCAAAAATGGAAATTTAACCCAAAAACAAAACAAAGAAGCCTTTGATATTGAGCAAAAAACATATGCATCAACAGATATGAACTGCACGAAATGAATAACTCTAAGAAATGTCACCAGATATGAACACCCAACAGAACAACTAGTAGATCAACAGGAATTCTAAAGCTGACAAAACAAAAAGGGCAGCCCAATTCTAAAGCTAAGCTTTCCAAAAAAAAAAAAAAAAAAGGGCACAAAACCCAATGTGGGTTTGATCAAGAATGGAAATTTAACCCACGAAAAGCTAACCTTTCCAAAAAAAAAAAAAGGGGGCGCACAAAACCCAATGTGGGTGTAATCAAGAATGGAAATTTAACCCAAAAACAAACAAACCCGTCTGTACTAAACAAGAAAACATACATATATAAATCAACAGATATCGACTTCAAGAAAATGTACTGACCTGAAATAGAAATGTATATCAAAAAGAAAACCTTCAAGTGAAGTTATAAATAAGAAAATCCACAAGTGGCATGTAAGGAGGAAGGTGCTAAGAATGGACAATGAGTTAGAAGCAAAGCAAATGAGTTTCAGTTCAAATAAAGCAACAAGATACGGGATATTGTTAAATATATAGTGGGGAAAAGGGGGGTCACACAAATTCTTGGAATCTTCTTAATATTCGATCAATCGACCGGATTTTCAGGACAAAAACTTCTGACTTCTGACTTCTTATTGTGAATGAAAAGATACGTGTACATGGAAGAGCCTACATATAAATGGAAATTTGATGAGCCCACCTCTACTAAATAGGTCACCTCGGATTTATGGATCACAAATGCTTGAAAGGTTTTAGCGCACATATAAACACCTAAGAGTACTCAACTAATTTTTTTGATTGTCAGCGCACTTTATCAACTTTTATAAAGTTGTGTTTACTTACCACAAAATGACACGCAAGTCTATCGTTGGATAGTTATGTCCACCAAAGAGCAGATATGAATAAAATCAACGAAAAAACTTATATGTAATAATATATCACTGCACCCCTTACGCTGATGACCAAATTTTACTTAGAGATTCCAATTACATTTTATTTTAATTGAATACGTGGTGAGATATTTTTTTAATCTATTTTCAAACATTTCATTCCATAAATAAGCTAACTACATAATCATCTTATCATGTCTTTTAATTATAACACGTAAATCTATGTTAAAATAAGTATAAAATTGACATATTTTAAGTGGTTAACGCTTGAGAACACATATAAATTTTTGTGCAAATTTTGAATCTGAAGTATTTTAATATGAACATTGTGATGTATTTCCCCTAAAGTGGAAGATAAACAAGATTTTCTTTTGTGGTTTCCTCTTCCATTAGAGCCTTTGGATTCAAACATTAAGCAATAGGATCTTTTTGAAGTTCAATATTTAAATTTGAGATCTTTAATTATGAATTGAGGGATTACAATTCACTCCAACTCATGATGTTATAATAAAATGAACTCTATGCGTAGACTTATAGTACGTGTATATATATATATATATATGTATTTGACAATTAAACTCACTTTATTAATTACGAAGTGACAAAATTATAAAGCTAAGGGGTGACACAACACCATCAACCCCTTCTCAAAAGTTATTCTACTCCCGTTAGCTACAAAAAATCACAAAATTCTATATCAACTAAACTCAAAAGCTACTGATGCATCATGCATGTAAACATTTTAGAATTTTGTCGAACTCTAATGCATAACATCACTTTGAGAGCTCGAACTAACTCCTCCATTGTAGATTTGTAGTGCTTTCTTTCTGAGATACCCCTTTTATTCCTCTCTATCCAGATAGTATGCACAGTTGTTGTCAAGCTAGCCTTCAAGATAATCCCTCTTGAGTATGAATCTCTTGTTCTCAACTTCACCTATTGCCACATTCTTTTCCAGTCAGTTAGACAATCTTTCCAGACTTGCCACCAAGGCATCACTCCATGATTTGCCGGTCATTCTACATAGAAAGAATAGGTGATTTCTAGATGTGACTGACAGAATACATAATCAGTGTCTACACTTAAGCCCCATTTCAACAGCTTGTCCTTAGTCCTTGTCTTGCCATGCATGCTCAGCCACAACACAAATACATGTTTAGGTTCTGCGGCATATATTGTGACAAATTAGCTTGATCCAAAGAATGTTGTCCATTGCACCTCTGTCTTCTTATTATAAGCTTTAGCTATCATAAACTTCTCTTTGTTTACAATCAGTTGTATATCTCCTAGCTAGCCTTGGCCCTTGGCCACGTCTTCCTCATTGTACAAATCTTCCTAATCATCCAGCAAAATGATTATTTCAAAGATATTTTGCCTCTTTATGTAGTAATGATGAACCGAAGCAATCCACAATCTGTCTTTTTGCAGACCAAACATCTTACATATTGCTGCTTGATTGATTATATATTTTGAGGTTGATTAGTTTAGTCAACCTGCTCGATCTTCTAGGTTGACATATACGCTCTCACCCTTCTCGTATTCCAATTTGCTTTCAAACCTGAGGCTGCCCAGAACATGTCAAACCTCTTTTTTAAGCTTATGAATGATTTTATATCACCTCTAGCAAATAATAACAACTCATTTACAAAACACAGATGTGTACGTGCATCTAGGATGGATAGCAAAATCTATTGAGATAATTCATAGCAAATCCAATTTGACATTTTCTGTGGAAAGCCTAGTTCATGCAATACTTGCTCAATACTCCCTCCTTTTAAAAAAAAAAAAAAAAAAAGAAATGCCTTGCTGTCCTTTTTAGTCCGTTTAAGAAAGAGAATGACTTATTTTCGTTTTTTGATCATACTTTAATTTCAACTTTTCACATGGCATGTTTAGGATCATAAGATTAAAGGGCATTTTAGTATATTTGACACAACTTTAATTCAAGGCCACAAGATTCAAAGTGTTCTTTATTTTTTAAAAAATTTATACTAAATCAAACCAGGTCATTCTTTTGGAAGCGGAGGGAGTACTTAAAAAAAAAAAGTATTACTCTTGGATTATTCTTCTATTCGAACCTCGAGAGCATCAAAACTATCAAGTTATGAAGTTCTTGATAAGTTGTTATTGTGTTTTTTCAATTAAGAAACATATATTGTTGAGTTTTTTCCTTATTAATTTGAAAGCATTAAATCTATCAAGTTACATTATCATAACATAATATTCTGAATAAATTACTTATTCGTCTCAATCAAAAGTCATGTTTCTTTTTTAGGCGTGAATATTCTTAAATAAACCAATAAAACTATCAAATTATATCTTCATCTTCTTCGTTGTCCCCCTCTTTCTCCTTCTGCGTAAAACATCGTCGATTTTTATAATTAATCTAAGTTAAAAATGAGCTTAGTGAATAATTTTGCTTTGACGTACGTGTGAATACATAGTAATAGAATCATAAAATGCTTGGATATAATTAGGACACATAAAAGAGAGGAGAGAAGTATGATTATCTGAATTTGTCAAGTTTTATTTATGATACATCTGAACTTTGACTAATTCTAAGTAGCCCTGAACTTGTTCTTTAGTATGTCGTGTGCCCCTTTTACGCTGATGTGGCAAATTGTTTGAGTTCAACCTCCATCACGCGCGTGATAGAGGTATTTTTATGCTAAATTAGCATTTTTAATGATAAAAAAAACAAAAAAAATATACTTTCCTTTAATTTTTTCAAAACCTTCAATTATCCCTCTCCCTATTTATATCCCTCTTCCTCCATTACTTCTAATTTAAAAAAAAAAAAATCATCCGTTTATTAATTTTGTAAAACTCCAATTTATTAATTAGTTTATGAAATAAAAATTTCATCCATTTATTAATTTTGTAAAAATTTCATTTATTAATCTAAAAAAAAAAAAATCATCTGTTTATTAATTCAATCTAAAACTCCAGTTTCCATTCCTATGAAACTCTTTGTTCGCAACAAATTTTCGTTAACGCTGAAAATTAACTGCAAGCAAAAAATTGTCACACCCCTTTTTACAATCAAAAAGATTTCAAGTTTAAGTTTCGAAAGGGTTTTATTATTAAAGTGACAAAAGATTGAAAATTATTTCCAAAAAAGGACCTTTTATATTCAAAACTCAGAGTTACCACTTGGCATAAATCGGGTGTGCCAAGTCGCCCTTGGATATCCCTTTTCAAAACGAGTTTGACACTTTAAAACTGATCCGCGAACAGAGATTCCGGCTAAGGAATTCTGTTGACCGAGGGGAAGGTGTTAGGCACCCCTCGATCCCGTGGTTTGACCACGGTCTCTTGGTGGCGCGTATCGACTAGTTTTGGCACTAAGAAGATATAAACCACATAAACACACAACAACCAACCAAACAAATACAAACTAAAAAAAATTCCGAAAATATAATGTTCAGTCCAAATTATACAATCCGAAATTAAAAAAATGCGGAAATGTAAATCCTATCTAACCTATACTAATCCTAACTACGCTCCCATGCTACCCGATACCTCAGGCCTTCATCACGGACGTCCTTCAAATACAAAATACTTCGGTGCATTCCCCGACGAATAAATACAAGTGATCACGGGGCATTCCCCGACTAAATGGATACATTTGAATTAAACACGACACACTAGAAAACATTCAACACACATTCTATATTCAAACCATCAACCAAAAATTTAATCCTAGATTTTGCTTACCAAATCTACATTGGCCTACCCCGCTTGACCTATCATGATACTATCAAGGAGTCAACAACAATAATAATGAATCAAAACTACTAATTTGTATTCATCTGTTATCATATCATGATCCCAATCCCGAATTCGTTTTTAACCGAAGGTCAATAAATTCTTTAGTTCAAATCACTACTCAAAGTCCAAAACCAACACCAAACATATCCACTCAACGAGGATTCAAACATTAAGAACATGAATCATTCATACCTCACAATACAATTAATACTACTAAAGATTTAAAACCACATCACCAAAGATCACATCATAGCCACATTAAAAATAATAAAGAGAGAGAGAGTTTAGGAATGGACCTTCGAATAATCGATTACGTTGATAACAATATTCAAGAAAACCAAATCCAAAAGCCCGAATGGAGAATCTCGACGACGAACCAAACCAACTTGATATCGGAAGTAGCCCGCTGAACAGATTTGAAATTGGAGCTAATTCCGGCGAAATTTTTTTGCCGAAAGCTAGAGAAAACCCG
>NC_061121.1:13994568-14015699 GCF_002878395.1 Capsicum annuum
GAGTTGAAGGAACATGTCTCCAAATAACTCCATCTAACAAAATTGAACTAAAATAATGAATGAAATAAAATAATATCATTCTCGAATGGATGAGGACTCACTGTCACTCTGCGTACTGGAATGCTACTACTACTGCTGATCTGGAAATTGTGACTCTGAGCCTATGGTATAACATATAAGAAAGCACCATAGCGCAAATATGTCAGTACAATTGAAAGTACTGAGTATACGAGTGAGGTAGGCTAAATACAAAAGGGTTTACATGTATGAGCAATGCTAACTGACTGACTAATATGAACGTGAGAGTGCAAGCATTCATACATAGTAACTGAGATTGTGAATACGTGATATCTGGATGTGTATGCTAATGCATGGTTTACTGTTATCTAACATGACTGATACTAGAATTCTGATAACATGGATGACTGTGTCTGACAGTCTTGAATCTGATAATACTACCTGAGTTTTGTACTGGAACTGAATTGACTGTAACTGACAGTCCTGGTATACTGAAATCTGAAGACTTATCTGAGTTTTTTTATTGAGACTGGGACTGAAACTGTGGGAGGTAGTTGCTTAATCGACATGCCCCAATAACATATATAGCTAGGTTGGGGTCCAATCTTTGCCCCGACTGGAAGGGTGTCAATACCGCGCTACTGGTAAGGACAACTGTGAGTGACCCTTAGCTGGCAGGCACTCGAATGAGAATGGTAGGAGCCCTAAACTGACAGGTTAAGCCACCTCATCAACCCTAACCTGGCAGGTTAAGATATGTCAACCTACACTAGCTACGTAGTTCTGGACCACAAGGATGACTACTAAGAATCACACCCTAAACTGGCAGGTGAGTTCCCATCCTTGAGTTCACTCAGTGCTAACTTTTACCCATCTGAAGAGACTGAACATGATTTAACTGGATGTACATGGACTGAGTAACTGACTTTCGTTGACTGACAGAATAGTACTACTATCTAAGAATTTATTGAGATCATGAGATTTCTAAGATTTCCTGAGTCATATGACTGAATGAGTTCTATAGATCATGAATTGACTGAGATTATCGTGATAACGTGACATGGCTCTAGGCACACAACTATATTTTTTTTGGGTACTAGTACCCCCGAGACTCGATGGAAGGAAACTGACACACATAACTGCCTTGATCATAAACTGGAGTCCACAATTTACCATATCATAAGTAGAGGATTTCACACTAAGCATAGTTCTCAACATCTTACGTATGGAAGGAAAATTCATACAACATGTGTACACTTGCATAGCTTCAATATCATACTCAATCCATATCACAACAACAACGCATATCAATCATGTGAAATTCATGTGAAATCACAAAGAATAGAGCATGGACTTGTCATTTAAGCACTACTAAATCATAGGACATGAATCTTATCACCTTAAGCATTTTATCAAACACTTTGCATACATTCTTTTAGCTTAGGTGTGTTTTCATGAATTTCCCCATTTTAAACCACATAAAGTTCATGGATTTCAACTACCGAACACATATAATTCATGAAAATACCTTTAGATATCATCTTGAAACTTAAACAACAATCATCAATATGTACATGGTCATATCACAACAAAACAATCACAATATAATACTTAAAACATAGTTCTTGTGCTCCATGAACGAAATGGATCCATAGAGGAACACTACGCATACCTTAGATGGAAGATTCTTGATGATTGATGGAGAAATTTGCTTGAACTTGAATCCCCAATTGAAAACCTTAATGTGTTATTGAGAGGATTTTGAGAGAAAGAGTATGTTTTGGTGAAATAAGGGCTTAATTCCGTGTTTATGGAATATATATAGGGGTGGAAAGATGATCCAAATACCCCTCTAGATGCGTCATTTAATTTTTGTGAAAATTACCCAATTTGGGCCCCCGGCGCTACGCAGAGATATCACGTTGCGCCCCGTTTGTGACTTAGAAACTCACTGCGATGCGGTGGAATCACGTAGAGACACTGAAAATTGACAAACGTCATTTTGGCTTACGGCGCGATGCGCCACTTACTGAAATAACGCTGTTGAAACTTTAAATCGACATAACTTCTTCACCGGGCGTCCACTTTAGGCGAATTTGGTTTCAACGAAAAGTTTATTTATTTCTATACAATTTGGAGGGTATAAATTTTCCAAAATACCACCTATAAACCAAGTTATGCTCGTTCAAATATGACCTACGTGAAATCACACATGAAAACTTGGTGGATTCAAAAGTTCTTAGCTTGGCTTACTCTAAGTGACTCTTATGAATATGCTTAACACATCATAAGCTCTATTATCACTAGGATACTCATCCTAATTCATGTACTCCAATATGAATCACAGGATAGGAGGTTTTATGTGTAGGAACAACAGTTCATTTTTCTAGCTTAGAAATATACGGGGTATTACACTTTGTTTGATTCTTCAGGTCGTTTTGACTTAGGAAGGTCGATGACTTCTTTGGCTAGCAACCCGTCTAGAATTCTAGGAACATCAGAGTCAAAAAAAGGATATACTCTTTCTTGTAACTCTTTCAAGGTTGGTTGATTTTCTTCTTCTTGCATTTATTGTTTTGGAGCTTTCTCTTTCAGTTTTTGTTTTGTGGAGGCCTTCTTAGAACTCACAGTCCTCACCATAGATTCCCCAATTTGATTCTCTGATGAGTCGTTGAATTTCGTGACTTCCTTTTTAGGATAAAAAATAGGTGACGTCATTCTATGATTTGCAACGCTTAGCTTCATGTCATGAGCCCGTGTAGCTAATTCTTCAAAAGTTCAAGGTTTAATTCCTTGGAGGATATACACAAGGCCCCAATGCATCCCTTGAATACAAACTTCAATCGCGGAAGTTTCAGAAAGTTGATCCTTGCAGTTGAAGTTCAATGTTTACCAGCGATTTATGTAGTCCACTACAGGCTCATCTTTATTTTATTTTGTGTTTGTCAACTCCATCATGCTGACCGTATGATGGGTGTTGTAGAAATGATTTAGGAACTTACTTTCTAGTTGTTCCCAATAATGAATTGATTTAGACTCCAAGTCCGTGTATCAATCAAAAACATTGCCTTTCAAAGAGAGAACAAACTACTTGACAAAAAGATCACCATGTGTACCAGCACTGCTACAAGTCTCAACGAAATGAGCGATGTGTTGCCTTGGATTTCCCTTTCCATTAAATTGTTGAAACTTTGGCGCTTGATATCCAGTTGGCATCAGTAAACCCTCGATTCACTTAGAATACGACTTTGAGTATCCTACAAAACTTTGTGATGGACCACCATATTGTGCGTTGATGGTGTTTGCAATCATATCTTGCAGTTGTTGAGCTGTTAGAGTAGCCACTGAAGCGGATCGATCATTGCAGTAATTGTCACTTGTCTTGATGAGAGATTCACCATCAACTTTTTCTCACGATGTTAGATTATAATTTGACTCTCCAGAATTGTATAGATCTAACTTGCTCATAAGTCGGGCGATTTACTGATCTTTCTCATCAATAGACTTCTTCAAGGCTTCAATGATTTGTTCCATTATTACAAAATTCTCGTCCAAGTCAATTGCATCAACCATGAAGGTGTTGACTTTCGTTGAAGTTGGAGAATTCATTAAGTTTTCAAATTCTCCAAAGTTGCAACCAGTTTCAAACGGTTCATCTGATACATGGATGCGAAGTTGCCCCCAGGGGTTGTAGTTACTGCCAAAATTTGAGATTTTCTCCTTTTTGTCATCTCCAAAATAGTAAAGTATTGGGATCCATCAAAAGCACAAGCGTTGAGATTGCGTCGATTGATGGGGATAACAAGTTTGATCTCAGTAGACGTGGCAGTAGTAAACTTCTTGCACGAAACTTCATTGATTTTTTTGAAGTCCATTGTAGTAGTTGAATATGTGATTTTCTTTGACTTGTAGGAGGAAGAGATGAAGAGCAGAACCGGTCCCACTGGGCGTGCCAATTTGTTCGCAATAAATTTTCGTTAATGCTAAAAATTAACTACAAGGAAAAAATAAAATAAACAAAAAGAATAATTTTGTTTAAAGTAATTTTGCGGGTACAATTTCGTTATTCTCTCGATTCTTCTCTCCTAAGTTTTTCCGTGATTCGAGGGCCTTTGCAGCGTGATTCTCGAATGTAGGATGATTTGAGTCTCCTAGAAATGTGTTTAGATCTCCAGAAATTGTCTGACAGCACTTCGTCTTGTCGAGTTGATCTCCGAGTAGAATTCCGTTAGACAATTCATTGAAGAGCTGTGTAGTCAATGCAGAAGCTTCCTCCAATGCTTGCAGAATGTCCTCAGAAAATTGTGTAACCCTCCTATTTATAGTTGTAGGGGGTAGGCAGTCCAATCTCTTTTGCCTCATTCTGATTGGTCCATTCAGTTTTCAAGCTTATCACAAATGTTATGTGACAAGGTTGCTTGTGATTGGCCAAAAACATGTCATTTGGGACACTTGGCGATGTTTTATTGGCTCTTGAACTTGACTTGGACTGCCACATCATTTGATATGTGTGGTTTTGCTTCATTGGTCTTTAATTTGACTGGGATGCTACATCACTTGACACGTGGCATATGTTTGGGCCTCAAGGTTAGATGGACCTTGAAGTCCTTGATAAGGAATAAAATGAGATTATTATTTTTATAGCCCAAAATAATTTTAGACCCAATAAAATATGGGTCAAATCCAATTTTTATATGAATTTGACCCAATAAATTTTACGTGTCTACACTCCTTCAATTTTGTAATCTTAATTATATACATCATTTGAGTTATTGTAGCTAAAAAAGTGTACTACTAAATATCAAAGCAGATATTTAAAACAATATTAACAAAACAAATATTAAAGAAACTAAGACACATACTTATAATAAATGTCGTTATATTAGTTATCGATTTTTAATCCCTAACGATTTGATTTTCGATTTAAACGATAAGAAAATACTCATAAAATAGAAAAAGTAGTAACTAACATGAAAAGAAACCGAATCTCAGTTGCAACAAAAATCCTACTTTATATATATATATATATAAAATTAATATAATCTTATTGGGTTATTGATTTACCCAATAACTTAATAAAAATATTGAAATCGAATCAATAACCCAATAATTTTTTTTATAAAATTATTAAAAAGTCGTTAACCCGATAACAATAAATCAATAACATTTTTATTAGTTAGATTTTTGTACACCCCTAACTTAAATTACGATTTCTTAATTCATTTATTATAATAAGAAACGTATCTGTGCATGTGAGTCTCCTCAAAATCCTAATCGAAACACTAATCGAAAACTACTATGAAACACTTACCGAAAAAATAATTTCATATTATGAAACACTAATTGGAAAAAAATAATTTCATATTTTTAACACAAAAAAAATATATAAATTTTTAAATAATAACTTAATTGATCGATGAAAATTATACCTTTTCACTATTTTGGAGTAGAGAAAAATTGAAAAATATAATTTTTTTAGAGAGAAATCGGATAATTAAGGAGAGAAATGGGTTATTTTTTAATATAGGATAAATATAAGGGAAGTGAATGGTATTATCCACGTGGACAGCCACATCAGCGTTTTTATCCATGTGTCCACGCGTGTATTACGCGCAGTGGACAGTGGATCAAAAAGAGTGACGTGACATACTAAAAGAACAAGTTCGGGGGGGAGGGGGGTACCTAGGACTAGTAAAAGTTCAGATTTACCATGAATAAAACGTGACAAATTTAGGAAGGGAATTGATACTTCTCTCTAAAAAAAAAAAGCTAGTGAAAAGAATGATCAAGAAAATGCAATAAGACATAATTTTTAAAAAACACACCTAAACTATCCCTTTTTCTTAGTGTCACACTTAAACTAATGGTAGTATGAGCAACACACCTGAACTATCACGTTTAGTTTGAAAAACACACCTAAAGGCTGACTAGACCAAATATTTGCTTACAAACTCTTTAAATATGTCTAGCCATTAAAAATCAGTCCATGTGGCATTTTTTATTCTTGTTTGTTAATACATTATTTTTGTTATTTTAAAAATATTTTAATTGTTTTTTATTATTTTATGGTGTATTTTTCACACCCTCAATAATTTAGTTATAAAACTAAAAAAAAATGATAGTTTAGGTGTGTTTTCGACACCTCATTCTTTCTTAAATAATTTTTTGGGAGTTTCTTGATAAGTGGAAGCTTCCATCATATAAATAAATGTTTGGGTAGATCTAGTCCTTACACATTCATAAATGGACTCCAATTTTATAAACTAAAAATTACACAAATACACAACTTATGTTTTCAATATTACAAAAAAATTTAACTCCTAAATATATTACAAAAAATCCAACATATATACAGAATGCTATGTATATGTCGGCTATCTTATGTAAATTAATAGGGAGAGAGTAAAATAATTAAAAAAGTAAAAGAAAGTGTAATTATTTTTAAATGGATTGGTATTTATGATATTTATGCTTTTATAAAATCATGGGCTTGATTGAACCAATGGGCCAAATTCATAGTGATCCCATGACTCTATCATCAAGTTCAAGCCCATAGACAAAATGAGGTCTAATTGCTTTATATCTTATTATTAAAGAAATATAATAATTATAAGTGAAAATTATCGTCTATATAGTTATTAGATTGTTTATTGCAAGTTATAGCAATACTTTTACATAATTATTGAATTAAAGATTTAATTGCAAGTTATAGCAATTCCTTAAAAATAATTTTTTTATTTTAAATAAGTGTTTGTTATTATCTCCTATTTTTTAATCTTTAATATTCTTTCTCTCCTCATTAACTCTATAGATAATTATGTTAAGAATAAATTTTAGTTTCAATAATTATATTTATTTATACTTTTTTGAGCTTTATCAGTAAAGTAACAAAATTTGTTCTTAAATTAAGAAGTAAAATTTGATAAAATATTTCTACATTGATACACATTATTCCTTCAATTCTTCTTCCGTTATTCATAGATTTCATCTTTTTATCACAACAGTGACTTTCAATAAATAATAATAAAATAAAAATACAATGTTTTTTTTTAAATCTTTTTTTGTCTTTTTTTTTTTTAAATAAATAAATATGACACATACTTTGAGAATTAACTTTGCCAAATAAATTATTCAATAGGAAAAATGAAAAACGGGGAAGTAGAACACTGTAAAGAAATGGAACACTTTATCAATTAAAATTCCGACTCAGTTAATAGATTTAGTTTTATTATATGTGAAAATTATATTTATATGTATTTTTTAGATTGTTTATTGCAAGTTGGAACTATATTTTTGTATAACTATTGAACTATATTGATTGCAAAAAGCAAAATTGATATAGTGAATCAACACCAATATCAACCATGGCTAATACAGATTACCTTTTTTATCGCAACAAAAAAGTTATTTGATACCAAACAATTATCGGTTAATTTTTTTCTAATATGTACAGTGACAGTTTTCATTAGATATCCATTACATACACTAAAAAAGTTATGTAATATACAACACCATTTTTCGTATCAATTGTTACATTCATAAAACCCATTTCATACAAATGTGACATATACGAAACTTCATCAATACCAATTTTAATGTCAATTCCATACATTGAGACCCCCCCCCCCCCCAAAATAAATAAATAAATAAATAAATAATAATAATAAAAATCCCTTAAGTATTACAAGAGTATAAAATGACTTTAAAAGAATTTATTAAACTAATTCGTGAATATCATATTATGTACCATTTCCATACACTAGAAACAGTTATAAGATATATCATTTATATAGAATCTTATATACCAATTTCATAAATTAAGACTTCAAAAATAAAAAATCATTTAAAATATGACTTTGTTATATATAAATTGATTTTAGCTTAATTGTATAAAATAATACAGGAATAATAGGTTATATGCAATTCACAAATTAAAAATAAATTATTAACATATAATATTTACTATCACCAATTTTATTGTGAATTCAAAATTCATGAATTAGAAATTAAATAGAGATTGAGTAAGAATGAATTATGGTAAAACAAGAAGTATTTGTTTAAGAATGAATTATGGTAAAAGAAGAAGTATTTGTTTTTCTTTTTAAAAAATGAATATAAATATAATTTAAGGAATTGAAAAAAATATGCACATTAATAGGTTCCATAATTTTAGCCCACATAATAACTAACTCCTATTAAAATGAAAGTTTTTTTAATTAGCATATAAAAAACGTTTTATTCTTAATTATTTTTGTTTTAATTTTTTTTTAAAAAAACTTGTTATTAGTTGTAATCTAAGAAGTCTTGCTATGACTTGCAATTTATAATCTAAGGAGGTATATTTAGATTTCCCCCCTAATTATAATGACTATGGGTGTTCATGGTTTGGTTTGAGTCGATCTTTGATTAAAACTATAACCAAATCAATTAAGTCGATTTTTAAATTCTAAAATAAAAAAAAATATAGGTTTGGTTTTTGTCGGTTTGGTTCGATTTTTCAATTTATGTTTAGCTAATGATAAATTGATAATAGTAAAACATCGGGATATGAGACAACTATTTCAAATAAACGTTAGAAACTAATAAATCGCTCTCTACTATCACAAGATGAATGTATATGAATCTACTATTATTTTTCAACACTATTCCCAAGTTTTAGCATGCTTACGTTGCATAATTGTAGAGGTTCTTTCACTTCACATATCTAATATCCATGGAAAAATATACATCTTTAAATAGAAAGGTTAACCTTTAAATAATCAAAGGGACAAGTCGTTGAAGAGTAGATGAATGTCTTAATAAAAACAATTTAAAACTAACAATACACCACATCACATATATAAAATTAGATAATTAGAATTGGAGTATCGAGTTTGAACATACTTTTAAAAAAATGAGATTTAGAAACATTGTAGTGCATGTGAAATATAGTAAACTAAAATTAAATTAATAATTAAAAGATATAAAATATTTGTAATTATTTATGAAAAGCTAATATGTATTATATATTTAAATAATTATAAAATTTATGTATATAATTTATCTATTTGATTTGATTGGATTGTTTTTTAATTATTTTTAATAAAACTATAGTCAAATCAACTATTTTCTGTTTTTATTCAAAATTAAATAAAATCAAATATCCTTTTTTTTTTGGTAGGTTTGACTTGGTGTTTCATGTATGGACACCCCTTAATAATTACCATGTGAATGGTCAACATTGGCCAACTCCAAGCACTTTTTCCAACTTATTATTACACCTAACTCATGTACTTGCATTTAAACAAACATTTTAGATTTTGAGAGAAAAACGTGTTTAAATTGTTTACTATTTTTTCTATTTCAAAATAAATAGATTATTGAATTATTTTTTAATGTTAAAAATAAATAAACTATTCATTTTTAAGAGACATATTAAAAATTTCTTTCAATTTTATCCTTTTTAAGAAGAGTAATATAAAAATAATTAAAAAAATAATGAGGAAAAGTAACCTATAATTTATATCTTTAAAATTATTTTGAAATGGAAAGATTACTAATCTACTATTTTCATGTTGACTTGCTAGATCAATATTACATATCCAACTAAACTGGATATTTTCACCTTTTTCATGAAAAATATTATTTTATTTAATTATTTGATATTCGAAACTACCTTACTTAGATTTATATCAAAAGCTCTCTGTGTCTGTCTCATTTACCACCACACTGTTCATTATTCTCATTATTATATAATTCATAATTTATGATTATTATTTCTGTTTGATTATAAACATTATTTTTTTTTAGAGTTGGAGTTGAAGATGAAGTTAGAGTTAGAGTTGTGTTTGATTATGGATATAAATTAAAGTTATTTTTGAAATTTTGTGAGAGAAATATGAGTAAAAAAAAATGAAAACAAATAAAACTTGTTTTCAATTTTTTCAAATAGTTTTTTAGAGTTAGAGTTAAAAAATTCATAGCCAAACAGTGGGTACTTTTACTTTTTCTTACTAAAATAAAATAATTTTTTTTTAATTTATTTTTATTTTTATGGCCAAACGGGTACATAAATTATTGAGTAAAAATCTAACTATCCTTAAATATCAATAGGTCCCCCTTTCTTTAATTTGGACTTTCTTCCTTAAAAAAGGACCAGTACTTTTCAGTCTGCCAACTGTGTCTTACCTTATTTACTCAATCTATCTACTTGGCTTCGGCTGGCTTAGCGGTTCAATAAAATTGGGTGTAGCATCAAATTCTCCTGTTCAATTCTTAATAAAGAAAAATATTAAGTTATTTTTTTCAATTGTTCTAATCTTAATGAATAGAATTATCTGATACCTAATGCTAATAGGAGATAACATGTATTCTGTAAATTTTATCAATGTGTGTAAGTTGATTTGAACATCATGATTATCAAAAAAATAATTATCACGTTTTAGTTATCAAGGATTAATTTGACTAATTTTTAACATTAAATTAAATTAATATTTTTAAATTATTAAAATATTCAAAACTTTATAAAAAGTACTACACTATCAAATTGAAATGTTCATACAACTCTAAAAATCAATCACCCCTGTGCCGACATTCAATCTCCTTCCACCTTACCCCTGCCAACCCAATCTAAAATATTTTTTCATTTACCAATCAAACAATAAAAAATATTTTGTAATCACCATTAAATATAAAAAAATAAATAAGAAATTAATTTCTTTTCTATAAAAAATATTTTTCATCAAAAGTATTTTCCTACCAAACACAACCCAAGTTTAGACACGTCGCTTTATGTAATGTATGTATATTCTTTTTTTGTTTTATCCTGAACAAATTTCAATTATTTATTTGTTTATTGAAGGGGTATTTTATTTTATTTTATTTTTTTCCCGAGTGTAACACTCGTAATAAAATTCTAAAAAGAAACCTACTCTTCGTTGTTAGCTGTTTTTCTCCTATACTCTTTTTTTTTTCTTGCTCTGCCTACCCATTTTAACAAATTTGTAGACTAATAATCTTATTGGATGGCTCAAGTTCAAGCAATTTCTTCATGTTCTTCTGTCAATCTTCTCTTCAAGGGCTCAATAAAAAGTAATAATTTTTCACCTTTTTTTGTGAGTGTGTGTGTTCTGTGTTATCAAGAAATGGTTTTGTTGTTGTAAAGATTGTTTTTTGGAGCTATATTTGATGACCCTTTTGCAAATGCAGGTTCACCAAGGATTCAAGATAAGTTTTGGTGTGCTAAAAAGTTGGATTCCTTACAAGAGGTTCTTGATTGATTACCCTTTAATTTATTTGATTTTTATTGTAGTTTTTTTGGTTGAGATTTTTAGGGTTAAGGGTTAAAAGCACACCTAAAGTATCCATGTTTACGAGTTTCATACCTTAACTAGATGATATTTAGGTAGGATAAGGGAATGACTGATAGTTGAAGTGTATTTCGATAAATAGTTGGTGATAGTTGAGGTGTGAAACTCGAAAAAAATGGGGTATGAGGTGTGTTTTTGACAATTAAAAACTATGCTGACGGGTTTTATTTTTGTTGTTCTCTTGTATTATTGCAGCTTGGTGTAAAAGCTAGTGAATTTAATGGTCTTGCAATTGCTCATAACCGTTCTAACTCGGCTTTGCCTTGTGCCAACCATGGTATAGTTTATACCAGCTTGTTATTTGGTTTATTTGTCAAACTTGTTTTGAGAAATCTTTTATTGAGCTGAGGGTCTATCGGACACAACCTCTCTAATCTCTACACCACAAGGTAAGTGATAAGGTTGGGGAACGCCCAGGGGCGGAGCTAGCATATACTGGGTGTGGGGTGGGAGTCACTTCGGCGAAAAGTACACTATTTATACATGGTTAAAATTATTTTTTTATTTATATATAGTCGATGTTTGGCTAGTTCGTGCATGCACCTTTGAACCCCCTAATGAAAATCTTGGCTCCGCCACTGGATATGCCCCACTTTCCCTACTTTCCCTGTACCCTACTTGTAGTGTTTTGTTGTTATTAGTATTTGTTTTTCCTTTTTGATAGATTATAAATGGTAGTTTTTACTAGCTTTTTCTTTGGTATTTTGTCAAAACCTGTTTTGAAAAATCTTTTCTTGAGCCGAAGGTCTATTGAAAACGACTTTTGTTATTCCTCCTTAAGTACTGTGCTTCAGTTATCACATTAGTTGGTAACAGTTATTGCTCCTCTATAGTATGCTATGTTATGTTTTCCCTATTACTTTCTATGTCCTCTTTACTTTTGTATTATGCTGGTAGCTTCTCTGATGTGCATTACTCAAGCAAAGGGTCTTCCGGAAATAGTCTCTCTACCTCCTTGTGGTAGGGGTAAGGTCTGCATACACTCTACCCTCCCTAGACCTTGCTTTTGGAACTATACTAGGTTTGTTGTTGTTGTTGAAGGTGTTGGAAACAACCTTTCTAGTTTCTACCACAAAGGTAGTGATAATGTCTGGTTACCCCCCACTCTTCCTAGACCCCACTTGTAAGTTGTAATGTTTGTTGGTGTTGGTGTTGTTGTTATTTGTTTTTTTGATAGATTATATAGGTCTTAAATACGTCCGTTCACGTGTGTGCTTGCTGCTTGCTTCTTTACTTGTCTTGGTTCAACGAAAGGAAGCGTATTTTTGTTAAATGATTGGTGGTGTATTTAAGATTTAAGGTCAGATGATCATATTATTTCACAGATTTTAATGCTTTCTCCGTTTCTGAAAAGGCTCAATGATTAAGGGTGCCATCAGAGAGCCTGCCTGGTTGGCTTTGGCAATTTTGGTTGCTGAGTTTCAGTGTATAGGGTAATGATGAATAATTATTTGAATATTGCAGCTATCCAGGCAGTATTGACCAATGACAAAGAGACAACAAACTCCACCCCCGTTGGGGAGAAACCTCTTCGCAAAAAATTGAACAAGGTGGTTCTAGCTTATAGTGGTGGGTTGGACACTTCAGTTATTGTACCCTGGTTAAGGTATCTGCTTTCTGTTTTATTTTATTTTCCTTAACAATACTTTCAGCCTAGGCCATGTTCCGTCTGTTGTGTCGTGATGTTTTCATCCCTTTTTCTGTCTGTTAATTTCTTTTTGCAGGGAGAAATATGGGTGTGAGGTTGTTTGTTTCACTGCAGATGTTGGTCAAGTATGTTTTTCTCTCGTCACCTGTTGGTTCTTACGTTCTTGTTCAGAAAAAAATTATTGAATTATAGTGCATAAATGGAGAAGTCAAAGAGACAAGTTTCTTTTTGTGAGAATGTATGTGTGAGATGGATTATTTCTTTCTCAGGGGATTAAGGAATTGGAAGGCTTGGAAGCTAAGGCCAAGGCTAGTGGGGCTTGTCAATTAGTGGTGAAGGATCTGCAAGAAGAATTTGTGAAAGATTTCGTATTTCCTTGTCTGCGAGCTGGTGCTATCTATGAAAGGAAATACTTGCTTGGTACATCAATGGCCCGCCCTGTTATTGCTAAGGTAAACTGTAGATCTTAAATAATAAATGGCAACCTCTTTTGTCATTTTTCCCTTCCGTGAACACCCCTCCCACTGTCCGAGGAAAAGAGAGGAAAGAGATTCAGTCGGAGAATTTCATGTGTATTTTCCAACTAAATATAGGTCTAATACAAGTTTAGTGATCACTCATGACTCTCAATCTCTTTTTTGGCACCCAACCAAGGATACTTGACTAATTTTCCTCTCATAAAGCAGGTAATGCAAACAAGTTCCTAAATAATATAATCATAATTAAGTTTTATGGTACCCCAAGTTAATAGTCTTAACTTATCTCGTGACGGATACTTTCTCCTGCATAGTTCATTTTAATTGGTAATTTTTCCTAAAACACAAGCATAAAAGAACGAACCCCAAAAAAGGGGAAAACGTATACACAGTAAGACAGTCAATTAGACAAAATAACAGGCACACCTGCTCTTTTTGTGAAAATTGAACTTGTGAGAGAACGATGTACCGTTCGTAGCTCTAGGGTCTTCATCCATGATTCGTGCGACTGATTTACCTCGTGCAAGGACTCTCGGTAATCATCCAATAATTGGACTAAGCTTGTCATTATACGTCTATAGTAATTTCTCAAGGATGTTACATGCTGAGGATCTTTGAGAAATCCCAAGATTTGGTGCTTCACTGAGAGTAGGTAGACAATTAACACACCCAGTCTGTTAATGAAGGTGTCATATGCACAATACATGTGCAAGCATTAAAGAGGATCAAGATTCTGGAAAGTAGGCACGATTTTGGAAAAAATAATCCGTCCTGTATCTGAAGAGCTTTAACTTTTCTTGACGCTAGAGACTTGGAACTTATTGAGGAGACTCGGGGTGGAGTTAATGATAAGTTGGAGATTTGGAGACAGACGCTTGAGTTTAAAAGATTTCGGTTAAGTAGAACCAAGACGGAGTACTTGGAGTGTAAGTTCAGTGATGTGTTGCAAGAGGCTGGAGTGGTTGTGAAGCTGGACTCTCAGGCCATTCAGAAGAGGGAGAGTTTCAAGTATCTGGAGTCTATGATTCGGGCAATGGTGAGATTGACGAGGATGTCACGCATCGTATTGGGGCAGGGTGGTTGAAATGGAGGCTCGCTTCGGGAGTTTTATGTGATAAGAAGGTGCCCCCGAAGCTTAAAGGTAAGTTCTACAGAGTGGTAGTCCAGCCGACTATGCTGTATGGAGCGGAGTGTTGGCCAGTTAAGAACTCCCATATCCAAAAGTTGAAGGTGGCGGAGATGAGAATGTTGTGATGGATGTGTGGACATACCAGGAAAGATAGGGTGAGGAATGAGATTATTCGAGAGAAGGTGGGAGTTGCCTCGGTGGAGAACAAGATGCGAGAAGTGAGGTTATGTTGGTTCGAACACTTGATGAGGAGAGACTCTGATGCTCCAATGCGGAGGTGTGAGACACTGACTATGGATGGTTTTAGGTGGGGTAGAGGTAGACCGAAGAAATATTGGAGGGAGGTGATTAGGCATGATATGGAGCAATTACAGCTTACGGAGGACATGATCCATGATAGGAAGGTGTGGAGGACGCAGATTAGGATAGAGGGTTGGGGGTGGGAGTTTGTCGGTAATAGTAGGGGAGCGTTCTTTTGTCTGGAGTTTCTGGTTCGTGGTGTTGTGGCTGTACTATTATTGTGTGGCTATTTTGCATACCGTACTAGTTTATATGCACTTATCTTTGGTGTTTGTTATACTGTTAGTTTATTTTGCGTACCGTACTAGTTTATAGGCACTTATCTTTTGTGTTTGGAATACTGTTATCGGTCCTAAGCCGGGGGTCTATTGGAAACAACCTCTCTACTTCACCTGAGGTAGTGGTATGATCTACGTACACTCTAACCTCCCCAGACTCCACTATGTGGGAATACACTGGGTATGTTGTTGTAGAAACTTGGAACTTATAGAAAGCTGGGGCTGCTTGTCAGCTCTGTGGCAGTAGGCTGTTTGCCTGGGAGACATATGCAGCATGCTACATGAATTTCCTCTGGTTGGATTCAGGTTTGCCTCTCGAAATGCGGCCCGACTGTATGAGAGGTAATATTACTTTTGGGGGAACGTTATAGAAAGCTGTGGCTTTTTGCTGGCTCCTCCAAAATCGAGCTACAGGAGCTTCAACAAAAATTTTATTGAATCCAAGCAACATAGCCTGGGAGACATATGCAGTGCCCCCAATGAATTTCCTCCTGTTGAGAGTTCAGGTTGACCTCTCAGAATCGACCTGTCTATATAGGAAGAAAAATTTACTTTGATAGACATAGTTGCACTTTTTTCTGGTGCAAAATGCTTTTGCAGTAGTCTGGAAAACTGTCTGTAATAGCAGTTTAGTTTGGTGTTTCCTCTATATAATTGCCCGACCTGCAGGCTGCAGCAAAACAAGTAGTTTATTAACATGTGTGGGAGAAGGCTGAAGAATTTGCCAGTATTTACAACCGAGTCATAAAGAAGAAAGTAAGAAACTAAAATTCTCAAAAACATAAAAAGGTCAAGGAAATCAAAGTACACCCAAACTGGAGAACTGATGGAACTCGCATTTGCAGGAATTCTGATGAAATCATGTTTATATCTCCATGATTCGTGTTTGGTTATGAAATTTTCTTTTGGTGCCTTTGTGGTCTGCTTATCTGCTACTAGTTTTTCCCCTAAACCAAAAGTGTTTCCTACATCAAGCTTTTACATTTCACATAGATGAAACTGCTAGCAAATTACCAGCATGGGCATCTTCACGCATAATTGGCTGGGCCAAACTTTTCATGTTCATATTGGTCCACTAAATTGACCTACGAACAGTCCAGTTATGAAGCAGATATAACAATGATAAATTGAATTTACGCATTTTAGCATTTGTATTCTCGTTGCCTTAAATTTGTTTTGGACTAAAATCTAGCTGATAAATGCAGGCAATGGTTGATGTTGCCAGAGAGGTTGGAGCTGATGCTGTTTCTCATGGATGCACAGGAAAGGGAAATGATCAGGTATTATCCTGGATCTTCTTTTAACTTTACTATGGTAATTTATCAGACCGCGTCATCTTAAACCTATGTTTCTGAGCCCAGGGGATTGCAGAATGAACTCCTCATATTCAGTTATGCTTCTTTACCACTACAGGTCCGTTTCGAGCTGACATTCTTTGCTCTGAATCCTGAACTGAGTGTTGTTGCCCCTTGGAGGGAATGGGAAATAACAGGAAGAGAGGATGCTATTGAATATGCTAAGAAGCACAACGTACCGGTTCCTGTAACAAAGAAATCTATCTATAGTAGAGACAGAAACTTGTGGCATCTTAGTCATGAGGTAATATTAGTTTGTTGTACTTTTGTAGCTTGTGATACTCGTTTCATATGCTGATAGTACTATATCCTTTGACTTGGTTGAGAAGTATTGGAACTTCTTTTCATCTCCGGTTTTTTCTTTTTGTTCTATTTGAAACATTGAATTTTGTCTCATGCTTTTCCTTCATTGCTGCTGTAACTGTTTTCTTTCCGCTGGGAATTTTGACCAAACGAACAAGCTCATCCTTCCTGGGACCAGTAGTATATTTATTGTGTAAAACAGGTTCTATGAAGGGTACTAGTTTTAGTAGGATTTGCATAGGACTATCATGACGGGTTAATGAATCTCCGCTCTTAATAAATGTTAGTGATTTTTTAAAGTAAACAAGGAATAAAAAACTAAAAGATCAAAAATTAAGAAAATGTTGTGACGCAGGCTCTGCCACTTGGCGGAACTTAGACGGGCACCCTTCCAAAATGCAGTGGAGTCCACAAACCTAGGTTTTGGGCCTTCCTGATCGCCCATCGACCCTGTTAAGAAGATATTGAAGTGTGGCTATGTGAATTAACTGATTATACCTGTAAAACTCATTTCAAAATGGTATTTGAAGGGAGATATTCTGGAAGACCCTGCAAATGAGCCAATGAAGGATATGTATATGATGTCAGTTGATCCCCAAGATGCACCTGATCAACCTGAGTGAGAATCTTTTATTTCGATTTTCTCATTTATTGCAGTAGTAAGATCGAATGCATTTCTTTCTCACTTTCAAAACTACTAACTGTGCAGGTATGTAAACATTGGGATAATCTCTGGTATTCCTGTTTCACTAAATGGAAAGGAGCTCTCTCCCGCAACTCTTCTTTCTGTGCTGAATGAAATTGGCGGAAGACATGGAATTGGACGAATAGACATGGTTGAAAACAGGCTCGTTGGAATGAAGAGCCGTGGAGTATATGAAACCCCTGGGGGAACAATCCTTTTCAGAGCTGTGCAAGAACTTGAGTCTCTAACACTTGATCGTGAAACAATCCAAGTCAAGGATTCTCTTGCCCTCAAATATGCCGAGTTAGTTTATGCTGGCAGGTGGTTTGATCCACTTCGCGAGTCGATAGATGCTTTCATGGAGAATATTACCAAGACTACAACAGGTTCAGTTACTCTGAAACTATACAAAGGATCAGTTTCAGTGACAGGTCGTCAAAGTCCTCATAGTTTGTACAGACAAGATATCTCATCCTTTGAGAGTGGGGATATCTACAATCAGGCCGATGCTGCAGGATTCATTCGTCTGTATGGGCTTCCAACGAGGGTTAGGGCAATGCTTGAGAAGGGTCTTTAAAACTTTTGTTCATACCGTGAATTGATGATGTTGTGTTCACAGTTCCGTCAGAGGGTCAGTAGAATCTTGTTTTTCCATTTTGTAGCACTGTAGCTTTTACTACTCCAGAGGCTAGTCTATCGTTCTGATTGTTTTGCAGAAATTCTCTCGTTTGAAAATTTTGGTAGTCCATTAAGAAAAATTGCCAACTTTAGTATTTTATCGTGACTTTCCTACTTCTGTTATTTCCTTTGCCAACCTGCTTTGATATACTTCTTCTTGAGCCGAGGGTCTATCGGAAACAACCTTTCTACCTTTGAAGGGAGGGGTAAGGTCTGCATACACACTACCCTCCCCAAACCCCACTTTTGGCAGTGGGATTACACTTGGTATGTTGTTGTTTCCATCAAGAAAAATTGCGGAATCTTGTAGTTTTGCTTCTCCCCTTACTGAAAATATTGTGTTCTGTAGATGATAAATGACATTTGCCTCTTCCTTATATTTGCGTTTGATTACTAAATCTTGTTTGATTAATTGACTAGTACAGCAAGATATGTGTGTGTTAAGAAGCATGTCATGGACAAAAGGCTAATATAGGCTTATTATCCATCAAGTTTCAAAGTATGTGTTAGCTGGCAAAGAAGAAAAAATGCAGCAAAACTTGAACATGTAATTAGTAAAAACAAAATATTCTTCAACACTGAAGCAATGGAATTGATATTGAGAAGCTACAATAATTTAATTTGATCAGCATAACTCTATTGGTTTACAAGTATATGGACTGTTTTCACTTCCATTCATGGTCCTGAAATTTGAACAAGATCCTTCCTGCCTTAGTTGAAAAGCATCATCCAAAAGAATAAGATTCCTGATCTATCTACATATATCTATATATATATATAAAAGCAAAACAAAATCAAGACAACATAGCAAAACAAAATCAAGACAACATGCCACGTGTCAAGCTATTAAAATAGCCACGTGGCGGTTTTTTAAAACAAAGTTTTAAGATATTGTAATAAAGATTTTGGATTAAAATATTAATTATTTTAATTTGAAATACATTATCCTTTTCTTTTTAAATAAATCATTATCTTAAAATAGAAATCCTAATTGAAGAGTTCCATTAGACTTTTACTATTTGAAACTTATCTCTTCTAAAATATAAATACTATAAAATATATTTAAATATAATTTATTTACATATTAATAAAAGATAAAAGTTTTATTAAAATTATAATAATAATAATAATAGTTAGTAATAGTAGTACTACGTAGGATATGGAACAGAAGTAATAATATAGTTAGTATAAGAAGTAGCACTAAGTAGGATATCATCATCATCATCATCATCATCATCATCATCATCATAATAATAATAATAATTAAAAAAAAAAAAAAGAAGAAGAAGAATTATATAAAACCCGAAACAAATTAATTTAAATTTTAAAATGAAAAATTGTAAAAGAGAACAAAAAGGGTAAAACATATGGAAAGGTTAAAATAAGTTGATACTAATATTTTATAATCAATATCATTAATTTAATAAATTTGTCCTATATTTATCTACCAATGTACAATTAACACAAAAACTAAATTTTAAAAAATATAAAATCTAATTTATAACTATTTTTCTCAAATCTACCGAAACAAGTTTAAAATATATAAAATCAGCTTAAACAAATTTGCATGATTTTAGGAATTAGGAATAAATAAATATTAAAAGATGAAAAAATAATTAGTTGTACGTTTTTAATCAAGATCTTTAATATTCACATTGTAAATGAATCAAAATCCAGTTTAATTGCCTATTTTTGTGAAACTATATTTCCACAAAATAAGCTTTGGAGATAATTGGATATATAATTTCAACTAATTTAACAATAAAGCAAGAAAGATTTTAACTAAACACTTGGTTGAAGAGTTCTAAATGGACTCTTACTACTTGATAAATTTATTCATTATGTTGTATAATATATTTAGATATTACATGAAATACAACAACAACAATAATAATAATAAGATATTTATAGTAATTTGCATGACCCTGCGTTACTTTCATAAACTTACAACCACACACATGCAGGATTGTAAAACCTATTCAAATATAAAGGATTGGTTTTACATTTTTCATCATTAATAAATTAATTCAAAAATAAAATAGTATCCAAATTTTAAAAAATAATTAGATCTCCAACAAAATGAAGAATTATATATTAATTTGAGTGATAAGGTTCAAAAGTATAAGACACATTATTTGAATTAATTTTTTTTAAAAATTTATTTACTGTTGATTTATTATTAATAAATTAAATAATACCAATATATAGTATTATGAACCAATTTTAACAATTGAGTTCTCACATCTAAAAGCTATCATATTTGTTCAAATTAGTTGAAACTATCGGAAGTAATTAGCTTTATCAAAAAATGTCTCCTCTTTTTTAGAAAATCTTTCCTAATAAAATGCAACCGACTGTAGTTTTAATGTTAAAAGCGGATACAACTTCTCATACAAGCTTTATCTTTAAAAAAATTTAAATTATATTTTCTTTTTTATATAAATATCCAAATAAATTGCCTGTAGTTCAATTTATTTGTTTTCTTTAATACCCATATTTTCATCTTTGTTCATCTTTATAATTCAAATATATTTTATTGATTAGTTTAAGCAAATCAAATATGTGTCTTTCTAATAATTATCACGTTGTTTATTTTGATTGCAGATAAATGAGACGGCTTAACCCGAGGTACGCTGCACAGGTTTGAGACCTCCTTTTCTTCATGATCATGACACACAGTTTATTGCATAGAATAAGCGAAATTTTTATTTATTAATTTGATTTGAGACTTATCTGTGTGTATCTATTTATTCTAAAAGATACATACAGAGCAAGAGTTTGTGATTTTCCTCCGGTGAATGACATTCAATATAAAAGAAATAGATATACATCTTGTGAATGCATGAAAGATGTACAGAAGCCTATTTGATTTTCGGAGGTATGGAAGACTAATTGCGGTTAAACAATTCTATA
>NC_061121.1:14015799-14024900 GCF_002878395.1 Capsicum annuum
TTTTTTTTTTCAATTTATTTGATTTAATTTAATTTGAATATTAGTTATTATTTTTATTGTTTTGAATTTTGGCTTGATTCATTTTATGAGGAGAATAATTATAGATCTCTGTTCACATATTTTGTAATTGTTATATTAGCATGTAAAAAGTTATACCGGCATGGTGCTTTGATTGTAACCTCTTCTCTTTTTTTTCTTTAGCTTTTTAGAATGGCAAGTCGATAAAGAAGGTATTGACTAAATTAGTCTTTAGAGATATTAAAAAATGTATTAATTGAATTTTAATTTATATTTTTTTTAAGAGGAACTATGAATATCACCAATATATATATATATATATATATATATATATATATATATATGTATGTATGTATGTATGTATGTATATTTATTTGCAGGTTGAGCTCAAATCATTATCTGTATTTGCAATTAATATAAAAAATTTAATATAATTTGTACTAACACTTTTTTTATTTTAATATATTTATTTTAAGTAGAAAGATGCCTTTCTAGAGTACTACTACATCATATTTACATATATATTCTCTTTTAGGAGGATTATAAAATAAATTTGTAAATATTTAGATATTTTAATTAATTTTTCTTACTTTTACTTTACATCATGTATTAAGTGTCTTTTATCCTATGCTAACAAGTGATATTTCTATATTCCTTGAGTAGTTTCTTATCATAAAGAAAGAAAATAAGGCATTTAAAAGACTAAATAAAATAATTTTTAAAATATATGTTAATAAGTCATAACAATTAATGTGAAGTCACAACCTAAAAAAGGAAAAAAATTAATACTGAAGCTTAGAATATAACATAATAAACACGACGGAATTAGGTCACAATTAAATTTCATTTCAAAGAATAAATTAATAATTTTAATTTAAAATTTAAAAGTCACATTTAGGAATTTTTCATGCATTATGAAATTCTTTTAAATTATTAGGTCAAGTTAATATTTTTTTACAAATTTAAATAAAAATATGAAATAGAATAGGAGTAAATCATATTTTGATAGAGTTGAATCATGAAAGTGTTTAATTTGCATTTTAAAAGCACTTCTAACAAATTAGATCATATTGGTATCCATTTATCCTGTTATATTAAAGAAAAAATCATTTGTTCTAATTTCTATATTTGAAACAAAGGATAAGATACTCAGCTACTTCTGTATGTAACACAAAATAAATTAGTTCAAAGTCTAATTAGAGAAAAGTATAATAATTTTAAAAAGTAGAAAAAATGTAAAAGTAGGGAGTAGGGGGAGGGGGGGGGGGGGATTTGAAAATATAATAAAGTAATTAGATAATATACATATTATTATTTATAAATTAAATTGATGAGATGTGAATAATAGAATTTTTATTTTTTTTAAAAGTCAATATTAATAATCTGACAATGGTAAATTGTGAGTAGTACAACAAAGAAAAAACATGAAACATATTTTTTTTTTTATTTGATTGTTTTTATTCATATAGATTGGGGGGCGGGGCGCATTTCATTTAGTTAACATATTATAGTTGAACTTTTTTGAAGGTTATATGATTTAAAATATAAAATATCGTAATTTTAGACATTAAAAATAATATTTTAATATTATTTTAATATTAATAAAATAGATTTTTTTAAATTTTATTTTTGTAATTTAATTGAGATGTTATAATATGATAGTTGAATTTCTTTTAAGATAGTATAATTTAACATGTTCGAATAAGATAATATTTTAATAATTATTCGTGCATCGCGCGGGTACGTATATTAGTTATATACTAAATAGCAAGAAAGTCTTGCTTAGATTGTTGCCAAGTGAAAAATAGAAAATTGACATATGTTATTTTTAGGACAATTTAGTTAATTAGGTAAAAATTAGTTAGTAGTTACTTTTTAATTTCGACAACTTTTTTAAAAAATTTAAATTTGATAGTTAATCTTTCATTTTTTACAAAATTTATATTTTTACAATTTAATAATTATACTGATGGTTATTATTTCATTCATTTTTATATAGTTTATTTTTAGTTAATGTAAATAAGTCATCTAGAAAATAACCAATTTCGTGTTGGAATCCTGAACACCGTAATTAATAGTTGCTTTTGATTTTTCAGTTATTAAAATATTCAAATTTTATACATATTTTAATTTTTTTTTCTGTTTTTTAATAGTTGTATTGAGAATAACTTTTTACAATTATTTTTAAGTCAGAATTTTTCAAGTGGAAAAAAATTTAAAGATGGAATTAAAAAATATTTTCACTTTTAAAATTAAAGAAATAGAAAATAATATATGGGTATTATTTTTGAAAAATTCAAATATTGATGGTTACTTTATTTTTTACATTCATTTTTTTTTTTAAACAAATGGTAACCAATTCTTTTTGAAATTTAAAACGTGAATTTCAAAAATAGGTTACCAATAAAATTCTTATATACACATTATATAGGACCCACGTCTTCATATATTTATGGTTTATCTTTTAAAAACAAAAATGTCTACTAATTTTTGAAACTGCCGAATCAAGTCATAGAGAGTTTATACTTATAGAAATTTATTAAGAAAAATGAAAAATATTTTACTACAATTTTAACAGAAAAAGAAAGAAATGTGGGTTGTTAATTTTTTTTATTCATTTTTTTAAAAAAGAAAAGAAATACATGTAAATTTCTAATTAAATAAATTTTAAATTCACTACAAATAGAACATGCTCAAAACTTGAATTTATTTGATTTATGTTCATAAACATGTAGCAAAAATGCTAAACAAATACTATATAATATTAGAATATGTAATCAAGTAAATTTAAATTCATAATAGGAAGATATTTGAATTTGACTTTAGAAAGCTTTTGAATCTTGTGGTATTAAATTAAAGTTGCGTCAATTATATCAAAATTTCCTTTAATCTTGTGGTCTTAAACATTTCATTTGAAAAATTAGAATTAAAGTATTTTCAAAAAAGAAAAAGGCCATTGTTTTTTAAAAACAGAATAAAAAAGTCATTATTTTTAAAACTGAGAAAATAATCTATATCTATAATCTATAATTTATAATCTATAATCTATAATCTATATCTATAATCTATCAATCTATATCTATATTTATAATTTATAATCTATAATCTATAATATATTAAAAGTATTAAAAAAGTGATTTGAACTTTTTGCCCTTCATTAAAAAAGTTTATAGAAGACAAAATTGTCTTTTTACTATTTTTATCAAAATATAACTATACATAAAAACTTCTAATAAATAATTTTTGAAAAATAAAAAACAACCGTTATTTAAGGCCAACCAAATTATAGTAGGAATCATAATAAAACTGTCTTTTTCTTGGTCTCGTCAGAGTCCTACTAAAATAAAAATAATTTTTTTGTTGAAAAGTAAAAGACTAAAATTAATACATTACAAACGAAATATTATGAATGTATTTACGTTATAGTAAATGTCTATCAAGAATATAGATAAAGATCTATAAAGATCTAGTTGATATCTATCAGGATTTGAAGTATCTGTATTTTAGTCAGAAATTAGGAGTATTTTTCCCTATAAATAGAGGAGTTTTATTCATTGTATTCTCAATCATACGATCTCTCGTCCAAGAGAAATAAAGAAGCCTCCTCTCTTTTCTCTCTATTCTTCTTCTGCTTTATATTTCATAACACGTTTCAAAATGTAATTTCAAGCACGAGACTCCTCCAAACAAGGTGAGATTATTAATCTAAAGATGAGATTATTAATCTAAAGGTAATTTCAAGCACGAGACTCTGCCAAACAAGGTGAGATTATTAATCTAAAGGTAATTTCATCAGCACGAGACTTTGCCAAACAAGATGAGATTATTAATCTAAAGGTAATTTCAAGGTTAGTAGTTTCTTATGTTATTTGTCTTTTGCTACTAAATGATATAATTGTTGTTGAATTTGAGGAAAAAAGAATAATTGGTTTGGAATCATTTATGTTTTAAATTTATTCCTCAAAAATAATATTATCAAAAGGGATAATAATATGTTGGGTTCAATTCCCTTGAATTTATGCCTAAGACTCTTTTATACGGATAAGGCGTTGAGTTTGAATCTCAATGCACCATATTGAATATGCTCCGTTCCTTGAATTGAATGTGATAGCAATAAATCATATATATGCCTCAATTTGCTTTTGTAATAGCTATCATTATTTGATACGCTTAAGGCATGATTATATTTCATTCCTGGGGAATGAAAAGCTTATTAATGCAAACGTGCACTCGATTGTGATTGTATCACAACTCACCTCCGAAAGATGCTGAATAATTAAGAAAAATTATTTTGAAATCTACTTCTGAAGTAGTAAATATGAAATTTATTAATGTAATAGTAAATCTGAAATTTACTAAAGAAAAAAGGTACATGTCATGGTAAACTTGGAGTTTACTAGTATAAAAGTTCATAAATTGCTATGAACGATTGCGATATCTCAAAGAAGTGTATACTGAGTATGTAACATATATTGAAGAATTAGAAAATTCTTCATTACTTTTAATGTTGTTTGTTCTCATAATAAGTTGGTTGAACCAACTAATATTGGGATTGGATCCCTTAAAATCTGAAAAAGTATAAAAGGTGAATATGGGCCTATTCACCTGTCATGTGATCTATTAAGATGCATCAATATAAGATGATCACATGTGTGTTTATTGTCAACCTGCAGTTTGACATTCATAAAGTTGCTTGCTCAATAAAATTGAGTTAAGAGCATAACTTTCAGATTGTGCAATCAAGACAATTCATCTTGATGATCATGGTTTAGCATCGAATGCCTTCAATAAATAGTTAAACCATTGAAAACAAAAGCTTTATGTGTTGGTTTGAAATATTATATATAAAAGTACTTGTATGCATCATCAAACCAATAAATTATGATTAATTTCCTCTCAAAGTTGGTTCTAAGTCTGGAATCACACGTTGTCCATCTAATAGTTAATGTGCGGTATACGATTAATGAATATACCATGATGCACAAAGATGGATTCCTTAAAGAAGAAAGAAGATGGATGTTAGTTTTCCTAACATAAGGGGGAGATTATAAATAACTAAGAAATACATTAGGAATTATCATCAGATTCCGAATCAAAAGATAATTCAAGTCAAATGTCGAAAGCATCTCATATTTAAGTTGCAAGTGCTCCTATTTTGTGTTCCTAAAGGACAAAATTTATGCATGCGTGAAGCATGGTAGATCCATTGGTTCTAAATGAAATAATCCTTGAAAAGGATAAGAAACAAATAATCATAATAAGAAGGCAATGTGTTCTTAGAACCTACGACATAACACTTTATGAAACCTTATGAGAGGTTTAGGTACTTGAAAATAATGAAGTGATGAGATAATCGATACGAAATGATATATCATTAATATCTTTGATATAATATTGGCGCAATATTGTGAAAGATTACGAGGATCTGAATTCTACGTTTATTTAAGCATGTCGACGTAGAAATATTTATCAAGTGACATGAAAGGATGCATCTTGGTAAGCGGAAGACTTTTTCGATTTGCAGTCCAGACACTTGAACATGTCACACATGAAATGTTGAATATTGTCACTTGGCAAAATTTATATGAAAACTTCTTTAAGGATTTAAAATATAAAAGTTTCTGGGAAACTTATTGATAATCCTTATACTGTATAAGCTTATAGCTTGAAAACTATTGAAAATCTTGGAGAGTTTTCAAAACAATAGATTATTTGCTGAAATGAGAAATATACCAAATTAGATTAGTTTTGAAGTACCATATCTTAGTGCAAGTGCAAGTGGTGCACTCATGTATCTTGCAAATACTACAAGGTTCGAGATAGCCTTTTCAGTCAATTTTTTAGCAAGGTATATTTCTACTCCTACTAGGAGACATCAGAATGAGATAAAACATATGAGTTTGCTTTATTCTAAAGATTGTAGTTCCGATCTTATTGATCATGCTGATGTTAGGTACTTATTTGACCCACATAAATCTCGATCTCAAACATATAATGGTTCACATGTGGGGACACTGTCATATCTTGGAGATATACAAATCAGTCTATCTAGACACTTCATTGAACTATGATGAGATAATAGCTATTCATGAAGCTAGCCGAGAATGTATATGGTTGAGATTCACAATACATCTCATTCGAGAAAAATGTGATTTGAAATGTGACAATGTACCCACAATTTTATATAGAAATAATACAGCATGCATAACACATCTTAAGGGATGATTCATAAAAAGAGATAAAACGAAGCACAATTCATCAAAGCTTTTCTACATACATGAGCTACAAAAGAATGGTGATATTAACGTGCAACAGATTTGTTCAAGTGATAATGTGACTGATTTATTCATCAAGTCTCCTCCAATTGAAACTTTCAAGAAGATGGTGCACAAGATTAGGATGCCAAAGTTTAAGGATGTTCTCATTAGGGGGAGCAAATACGCGTTGTACTCTTTTTTCCTTTCAAGGTTTTGTCCCACTGGGTTTTCCTTGTAAGTTTTTTAATGAGGCAACCTATATGCGTATTGTTAGAGATGTGTACTCTTTTTCCTTCACTACATTTTTTATCCTACTAATTTTTTTCTAGTAAGGTTTTAATGAGGCACATTATCTATCAATTATACATTCAAGGGTGAGTGTTGTGAATGTATTTACATTATAGTGAATGTCTATCAAGAATATAAATAAGATCTATCAAGATCTAGTTGATATCTATCAGGATTTAAAGTATCTATCTTTTAGTCAGAAAGTAGGAGTAAATTTTTCCTATAAATAGAAGGACTTCCTTCATTGTAATCATCCTCAAGAATGAGAAATAAGAATTACTCTCTATTCTCTGTGTTTGTTCTTATTCTTGCTTTATATTTTCTTGTTCTTTCTTTATATTTTATAGCACAAAATACTTTGTAGGTAGTAAGAGTCCGAATATTCTCTAGATCTAGCATACCACCACCACCACCAACAAACCCAGTGTATTCCCACATGGTGGGGTCTGGGAAGGGTAAGATGTACGCAGTCCATACCACTACCTCCGAAGAAGTAGCAAGACTGTTTCCGATAGACCCCCGGCTCAAGACTCTAGATCCAGCATACCAATATTATTTTTTCAGTACGTTTTTAATGATTGTTTTTTTTTGGTAGAGGCTCTAATGGTTATGACACATATAAAATATGATCAATCGGTCTTTTCAGAGATAATTTTAATATCATTCATCAATTTATATAATTATCTTTCTCTAATAGATGATGTTTTGCAACTTGCAAGCACGTTTTTCATTCAAAGTAATAGCTCAAAATTGGGACATACCTCCTTTCTACTATCATTTTTTTTTTTTTTGATATAAACCACCCTTTTAACAATTTCGTGTTGCTCCTCAAATGAAGTAGCCAAAAAATCAAATATTTATCTTGTCTAAAAATTAAGATTTATAGTACGAGAATGATGATTCTCTTTTTAATTATCACAAGTTTTACTTCTTTTGAAGGTATTTAATAATTTTTGTATGATTTATTATAGTAATAGTATATATATTGGGTTAAAAAGAAAAGAACACTTTGATCTCCATTTGATTTTAGAGTCTTTATTTTTTTTCTATTTGAACCTGATATAAATTTGTCTGAAATTGTTTTCTATTTTGAATTGCGAATACAAAGACTTCTATGATAATAGTTGGGGGTGGATAGATTAGCCGACATGTTCAGGGCTCTAGACGGTAATGTAGGTGATGGTTATGTAGTTAAACCCATTATGGTATATGTGCATGCTTAAAGAAAAAAAATTCTTTTGAAAAACTTCCAATTAGAAAGTAGATACAAAAATGAAGCGTTTGATTTTTTTTTTTCCAATGATAGAAAAAATTATTTGTTTACCTTTAAAAGAAAATGAAGAAAAAAATGCTCATATATACACAACATGAAAATGTTCATATAGTCAAAGACTTAACTATTGAATTATACGAAAGTAATTTGATATAATATTTATGCAGTATAATTTTATATTATTTAAATTTTAATTACATAGTTTTATTATTAATTAATACGACACACGTGCAAAATACGTACACTTGACTAGTATTATTAAAATACACCAACAGACACAAATGTTTTAATTCTTTTTCCTCATTCAATTTCCTCCTTGTTGAATTTTTTGTTAGATGTCCCTTTCGGAAAAAGGTGAATGCTATTCACAGACGATCACTTAACTTTTACAGTAATTATTTTACTATGTGATTATTATCTTAATAATACACCAAATTCATTAGGAAATGACTTTTCAAACAGACTCTAACGACAAAAGAGAGCTTAAAATGTATTAAATTTGCTCAATGTTAATCTGAGTAAGAACATTGACTTATGTAATAAATATCTATTATATACAGTTTTTTCGTGACCAAAGGGGGAATAGGGTCTAACAAGTGGTTTGATAAGCATAATTAATCCGACCCAAATAAGAACACTGGAAGATCGATCCATTTCAATTAGCAAATGCCTAGGTCATATGGTCATATCATTCTCAAAGATCCAAGGACAAACCTCAATCTTCTCGGGTCCCGACCCGAGTGCGATAAAAGCTCCATGATTGGGTTCCCATGCCGACGTGTCCACATGACAAATGGCAACACCATGATTAATCTTAGCCTTGGAATTGGGATCAGGGATCCAATATATCCGCTTCGTAGACTCGAACTTTTGGAACCGAATGACAATAATAGAGTAAGTAGGGGAGCAAACTCTGATGACAAGATAGTGATTTAGTTACTTTCCCACCATTGATTCCTTTGACTGATCCTATCATGATATCCCCCTTTGACCCCTTTGTGTTCTCAGTTGTACGAACGACAGCGTTTCGAGCTAGCACAGAGGTGGAAAAGTCTATCATATCCTCAATTGAGCTAACACACCTCTTCGTCCCGCCAGCACTCGGCGATTTTTCACACTCAGCCAATGCATCACCTATCATTTTCCCCATTGAGAATCATCTCCAGCATGAAAAATTTTCTTTAGCTCATCGATTTTTGAAGTAGAAAATGGAAATTTTGAAGCTATCACTCTAGGCAAAAACGATCTTTTTGGCATTTTATCTT
>NC_061121.1:14027900-14085425 GCF_002878395.1 Capsicum annuum
TGAAGCTATCACTCTAGGCAAAAACGATCTTTTTGGCATTTTATCTTATATATCAGGCATTGGCATTATAGCTCCCCTTTTCAACATTTTTTCTTTGAAGAATTTCCCTGGCTCAACCACCCATTTGTTATTCACATTTTTGCCCATCAAGGAAGATCTTAAAAGCTGATTAATAGTCTTGTTTTTGTAATCAGCAAATGTAGGAATTGATTTTCCATACTCTTTAAAAGTTGTGTTCACACCGTAAGTCTTGAATCCAATAGTTTGATCCATATTTACTAAATCCATCAGACCCTTCACCAAATGACTGACCATAATTCTCAAAATTTGCTCTACCACTATTTGGATCATCCACATATGACACAAAAGTATCATCACCAACAGTAGACTTGTCTCTATAATTTATAAAAGTCTCAAAAGGTGCATTACCTAATAAACCATAACCCTTGAAAGTATTTTTCGGAACATTTGCATTAGAACCATAGGACTTGAACGTATTGCTCCCGCCATTTTGCGCCTTACCATACGCGGTAAACGTTGTGCCAATGACGTTGGAATTGTTGGCGTAGCTGGTAAAATCGTTGATTCCTCCGTTACTATTTCTTGCATAACTTGTGAAAAATTGGGTACCAGAATTTGTATCTTTTGTATAGCTTGTAAAAGATTGTTTTCTGCCTTCTGCCTCAGTTGAGTAGGTAGTGAAACGTAGATTAGGTACGTTGACATTGGGCCCGTAGATCTTGAATTGGCCAACGCCAAAAGCAGCAAGGCCTGTCAAGGTGGATGCATTGCTTAGTCAATGAGTTTGTCCAAACCGGTACTTTTCACATGGAGAGTATATTAAGAGGAGACAAAACTAGAACACAGAGAAAACATAAATGACCCTGCTTTCATGATAGGGTCAGAATCTTCCCAAGGGATTCAGTATATATATATATATATATATATATATATATGAAGAAGTAACCATACCAAGAAGCAAGGGGATCCAACAACTACTATATATATAAGAAATAATTTTAATCATGTATAAATAGTAATATAATTTTCGATTAAAGGGGACTCCTTGACCCTACTTGGCTCCCCTTCTACCCAATCATTGATCTGCCCATTTATTATTCCAATTCATCTCAATCCATCAATAATTGAGTCGATATGTAGCTCAATTGAACCATGAAAATTTATAAAAAGATTTTTATTTTAATTTAATATGTTATATACAATTATAATACTAATAAAAATAAAAAGGGAATAATTTTGTGATAAAAAATTTCAACCCAACTAACTTTTGCATGGGTCGACAATCTGGGGCGGAGCTAGCATACAATGAGAATTCGTCTGAATTCTTCTCTGACAGAAAATTATACTATATTTATATATGATTAAAATTGTTTTTTATATATATAGTAAATGTTGAATCCTCTTGACTATTTGGTGTGTGCACTTTTGAACTCTTCAATAAAACAACCACTCATTTATTAACTTTAACTCATTGAATTTAAAGTTCTCTCTGACTAACCTGTGCCGTAAGTGTTGAAGCTTTGATCAATAACATTGCCGTTTGGCGCGTAAGTAGAAAATATGTCATCATGGCCAGCACCACCACGGCTGTATTGACGAAAAGAATTCGTAGGAAGATTATCATTCTCAGCATATTTCTTGAAACTATCAAAGCCACCAGGCAATTTGTTGCCATAGTTGGTAAAATTCTTGCTCATGTAAGAAGAAAATTGAACATCTTGGCCATGTTTCTCTAGACTTGATGAAATATCAGGGAAACAAAGAAGATTTGCTAAGATACAAAATGATTGAATTTGTTTTGACAGTGATTCTTGATCCCCTGCTAGCTTTGAGTATTTTGCAAATTGTGCGGCATTTAGTGGTGATGCTTTGTTTAAGAAAAACCATGGTTTTGGTAATTGGTTTGGAATTTGTTTGTTCCAGTAACGAATTGAATATACTTTTGGTGTAAAAGGGTTTACAGAATCGTCTCTCTTTCCGGCCACAATCACCTAAATGACATGAGTCATATGGCATAAAACACATATATTAGCAAAGTGTTAAGATTATACTAATTTATAAGGGTTGATTTCGAGGATCATCAGAGTCACCCTTCTTTGTTTTTAATTTTTTTCGACAAAGAAAGTAGCTTTTTGAAATAATTAACTACTACTATTACTTTATTCGTGTGTTTTTACTTGTTCAGTATTAATTCGACGCATTTTTAAAGAGCAATAAGCAGAATACTAATTTTACTATATTATCATTGGAATATAAAAAATTTAATGATTTAAAAAAATGACAGTAGTTATTGATAACACGAGTAAATTACAAACTAAGTGACAAATTATTTTTTAATTTTCTAACTCGACAACTAAAAGTGAGGATGTATTTCTAATATGATGGACAAGATTCATTCTTCAAAGAGCTACTATGTGTCATTTAGATCCTTCTTATTCTATGACAGCAGGTCTGGTGGTTGGTTGATTTATTCAAATATTACTATTTAGATTTTGTTTCTATTTTAAAGTTAGGTAGTTATCACACTAACAACAACATATTAAGTGTAGTTCCACATAACAGAATCTGAAGAGGGTAAAGTGTACACAGATCATACCACTATTTCAAAGGTGAGATATACAAGTTGTTTTCAATAGATTCAATTATGCATTTATAGCCTTTGAAACATTAGTTTTCAAGACAGGATTAGATATATCATTTTGTAATTGTATAGCAAAGAATGCTGAGTTAGCTATCACCCCTCTATGCAATTTTCAATTTTGAGTTTGCCAAGCGTAGTAGATGAGTCCTCCGTACAGTGCAGCTGGAATTTCCTTCTTAAATCCCTTCTAGTGCCTAATTTTTATCGAGTGCATACATTCTTTAACCTTCTTAGTAGGGAGAGGGACTGGTTAATTACTCAATGTGTCCCTCACCTTAGTGATTCGTCTACAATCCACAAATAAATGTTGATGAGTCTCTTGTATATCCAAATCACACAAACAACAATCAAAATTCCCAAATATAGAAACCTGTAGCCTCATTAATCTTGCCTTAGTAAGAAGCCTGTCCTGGTAGGCCAACCATAAGATCATCCTATGTCTAGGCAACAACACAAAACTCCAAAGTAATTCAGACTCCCTTAATCTAGTCATAGGTCCCATCAATTCAATATAGCTTCAAGATACTATGTAACCTCCTGACTTAATTAATTTGTAAGTCCCTCTTTTATATTAATGAATCATTCTGTCTTTTAGACTATGCAGCTTCTTCCAATACCAACTACTATCTTGTGGTGGAGTATGCTCCCAGACATTATCATTTATTTTCATATACACTTCATTGACCCATTTCACTCACAAGACATCTTTTTTAGTAGCTAGTTGCCATTGTAGTTTTCCAATAGATGCAATATTTCGGTCCTCACAGCCTTTGATATTCAAACCTCCAAACTTCTTTGGTAAACATACTCTTAGCCAGGATACCAAGTAAACTCTTCTGTGACTTTCAATTTTACCCCAAAGATATTCCTTACACTTTCTATCTACTTCCTTCAACACACTTTGTGACAAGATAAATACAGCCCCCAAAAAGTGAATATATAGAATAACACTGTATTTATAAATTGCAATCTGCCAGCATATGAAATCATATAAATGATTTATTTTGGCAAAATAAAAAATCGTCGTGAATCCTTTTTAAACTATAATATAATACAAGAATCCTCTTTTGTTCTAATACAAATCATATAAAATTTCAGAAAATTAAATTGTTTTTGGTTTATTAATACTCCTATAAAAGAAGTTGCTTTGTGTGGTGATTGAATTGTTATCCGAAATAGAAGACCCAGGTAAATTTCTCCTTTAGTTAGATCATCATTTTGTTTTAATTTTTCTTGCAAATTGATGATCGATAATTGCTTGGCAATTTTTGTTGGAATGTAATTTTTGATTTATCTGCTTGGTGAAGAGACGTTAATTGAAATGCGACTCTAAATGAGTTTGTTGGACTATATATTCATGAATTTTCTAAATTTCTGAGATTATTTTGATTACAATAGGAAAAGATATGAAGAGGATGATGTTAATATATTAATTAGTGATTGACTTTAATTAGTGGCACCAATAAAAGAACGGAGACTTTAATTAGTGGCACTAATAAAAGAGCGGAGGGGTGGATGGAGGTGGGGAGAGGAACTCTACAATTTAAACTCTATGAATTCAATCTCTAAGGTTTGTTTACCAAAAAGTTTTGAGGTTCTTCCAATTGAATCGTTGTTTTTTAAGTTTATAGGTTAATACCTCTTTTATAAATTTCTATACATAAATTTATACTTCACGTTGAAAGTGTTGAATTCAGATGAACTCAATGAGACGTGTTGAGGACTTAGAGCTGAAGTGTACAGCTGGCGACAACTGTAATACTATCTAACTAATTGTAGTTCGTTAGATGATTACCAACTAACAAAGTAATTAGACTAGCATTATCTAAGTGGAGGTTGTGTATAATCTAAGTGCTTATCTTCTTTTCAGTAGTAACACACTATAGTAAGTGAATACAAGAAATTTTCTTCATTCTCTCAAAGCTTCTGTTCTTCCATGGCTGATTTTAATATGGTATCAGAGCCAGGTTCGCCAAGGTAGACAGCAGAGTATTGGCGTATCCGGAATCTTCATCATCACTGTGAAATCCAATTCTAAATTAGGGCTAACTGGTAAGAGTAACAATTGATGCAATCGAAATTGACCGTGAATATCAACTTCTTCACCAAAATTGAAGCAATTCAATGGCTCACAACAGTGAAGAAAAAACATCAGCTCAGATGCAAAATTAATAGAACACTTAGCAAGATGATCAAGTACATCATAATCATCCACTGTATGTGCATCCTTCGGATACTCAAGGTTCTATTCTTACCTCTATTAAGCTACAAGGTTCAGAAAACTATTCATTATGGAGCAAATCCATGAAATTGGTACTACAAGAAAAAAACAAGCTAGGTTTTGTTTTAGGAACTTGTAAGAAGGAAAATTATGAGTCTAATCTTCATGATCTGTGGGATAGATGCAATACCATTGTATTAGGATGGATTTTGAACACTGTCTCGAAGGAGTTAATTAGTACTGTAATCTACGGATCCGATGCTCACAAAGTATGGGAAGATCTTAGGGAGAGATTCAATAAAGGAAATGCATCTCGAGTCTTCTTTCTTCACAAAAAAATTGCTACACCTACACAAGAAAGGTCATCTGTTTCTACTTATTTCAGTCGTTTAAGATAACTTTAGGATGAATTTGAGGCTCTAGTTCCTCCATCAAATTGTTCATGCGCTGAATCGAAGAATTACGCTGAACATTTCCACATGCAGAAGCTATGGCAATTTCTTATGGGTTTAAATGAGACGTATGATCATTCTAGAAGTCAAATCCTCATGATTTATCCACTTCCAAATGTTAATCAAGCCTATGCTATGATTGTGAATGTAGAAAGTCAAAGGAAAAATATGATAGGTAATTTCGGAGGAATACTCAGTGAAGTTGGAGACTCAACAACTCTTATGAGTAACAGGAATGCAAATTATCACAACAATCATAACAATTACAACTCGGGGTACAATAACAATAGTGGAAATTTCGGAAGCACGTTACTAGGCTATAATAGTGGGTTCAGACCTAGAAACAATGCTGGAAAATCAGGTTTATTTTGTGACTACTGTAAGATCAAAGGTCATACAAAAGATTTGTGCAGAAAGATACATGGTTATCCATATCGATGTTCAAAAAGAAGGGACATTAATCAGGGTCGTATACTAACAATATTGTGAACACTGACTATACAACATCTGATGAGCAACAAACTTACACTCGATATGCAGATTTTCATATTGCAGACTCTTATCCACACTTTGAATCATCTTCTAAAGAATAATTTGTTCCTTTCTTTACTAAGGAGCAACATTCTCAGATTTTGCAGATGCTAAATAGAGGTAAGGAGCATATATCTGAACCAATTGCTAACACGACTAAGGTTGGCTCATTAGGCTCTACATCAAGTGGCAGCAGTACAGGTAATATCACTGAACTTATGTCTTGTCTCATTCAGTCTAATTGTATAATAGACACTGGAGCATCTAATTATATGGTTCACAACACTAGTCTACTCAAGAAAGTCAAATGGTTAGATAGAATGTATGGAAGTAAAGTACAGCTACCAACAGGAAAAAAAGTAGATATCACTCATATGGGTGAATCTAGCATATTCCAGGATCAACTTGTGTAGAATATTTTGTATAACCCAGAGTTCAAATACAATCTGTTGTCTGTGTCTAAGATAACCAAGGAGTTATAATGCATGGTGGTTTTTTCCTGATTTTTGTATATTTCAGGACATCCCCACTGGGAAGATGATAGGGATTGGTGAGAAAGATGATGGTTTGTATATCTTAAATGCAGACACATACAAGAATGATCTCAACCAGGACTTTAGAAATTCAGTTTATGATTCTAATAAAGTACATACTTCTGGCAGTATCTCTGCAAATAATAATGATGATAGTATCCTATGGAATAGAAGATTAGGTAATGCACCTCTTAAGGTCTTGACACATATTCAAGGTCTCAAAATGTACTTATGAAAGAGCATATGTGTACTGTTTGTCCGCTTGCAAAATAATCCAGAAAATCTTTTCCTACTAGTGTGTCTATATCTGCTAATCCTTTTGATCTACTGCATGTTGATATTTGGGGACCCTATAAGTGCCCACACATGATGGAAAAAGATTTTTCCTTACAATGGTAGATGATTACTCTAAGTATATCTGGTTTTTCTGTTGAACACTAAAGCAGATACATAAATTATTCTGAGAGATTTCTTAGCACAGGTGGAAAGCCAGTTTGGCTGTATGATTAAATGTGTTCGAACTGACAATGACATAGAATTTTTTAATGATCAAGTTTGTAGCTTACTTAAGAATCATAGGATTTTGCATCAGAGTTCCTGTATCTACACCTCTCAACAGAATGATGTAGTTGAGAGGAGACACAAGTCAATTCTAAATATGGCTAGGGCTCTCAGGTTTCAAGCTTATGTCCTTTTGAGATATTGAGGTTTTTGTGTGAACACAATTATTTACTTTGCAACATTTAAAGGTGTTTGGTAGTCTCTGCTATGCAACAAGGGTTCACAAGGTTGACAAATTTAGTTCGAGAGCCATTCCATTAGTATTTATGGGCTATTCATCCACCCAGAAAGGTTATGTTTTACTTGATCTAACCTCTAAAGAAATCTTTGTTAGAAGAGACACTGTGTTTCAAGAATCTATTTTACTTTTCAAAGCAATGTCTTTTTCTCCATCTCCTTTATTTTCTGTGGTTGAGTTTGTAGATGACTCCACTCCTATTTCTTCTATACCTGAGCCATCTCTCACTATATCTGAGCATGTTCCATTTATTCCTTCTACTGTACCTAAGCAGATTCCATCGCCTGCACCTCTTATTCCTGAAGTCAGGAGATCCACCAGGTCCATCAAACCACCTATCTGGATGACTGATTATGTCACTCCTTTCACAAAGGCTTCTTGTTCTTATCCTGTGTCTAATTATGTCACTTATGATCATTTTTATCCCTCTTATAAAGCATCCTTGTCTACTTTCTCTGATGTCACTGAACCTTCCTCCTTTATTGAGGCTAGTAAAATCCCTTTGTGGATTCAAGCCATGTAGGCTGAGTTGGATGCATTGGATGACAACAATACTTTGTCGATTATTGATTTACCTTCAGAAAAAGTGCCTATAGGGTACAAATGGGTATTCAAAATTAAATAAAAGTCCTTAGGAGAGGTGAAGAGGTATAAAGCAAGGTTGGTTGCTAAAGGGTATAGTCAGCAGGCTAGTCTTGATTATACTGACACTTTTTTCCTGGTGGTTAAGATGGTTACTGTGAGAACTGTGGTTGCCTTGGCTGCTTCATCTGCCTGGTACATATTCCAAATGGATATTCATAACTCCTTTCTTCAAGGTGACTTAGTTGAGGATGTATATATGTCAATTCGTGAGGGCTTTTCCAGGAAGGGGGAGTCTCATAATAAGGTATGCAAGCTACACAAATCCTTATATGGCCTGAAACAAGCCCCCAGACAGTGGAATTTGAAGCTTAACGATGCACTTACTACTATAGGGTTTATACAGTCCCATTTTGACTACTCATTGTTCACTAAACACAAGGATGAATCTATTCTCATAGTATTAATATATATTGATGACTTGTTGGTAACTGGTAGAAATTTGAGACTTATTGAACATGTGCGACTTGATCTTCAATCAGGTTCAAGATGAAGGACCTGGGTGAACTTAGATACTCTTTGGGCATTGAATTTTCTAGATCTGAAAAGGGGATTCACTTGTGCCAAAGAAAATATGCTGTTTAACTAGTCTCTGAACTAGGATTGACAGGAGGAAAGCCAATAGGAACTCCTATGGAATTTAATCAAAAACTCACTTCACTTGAGTTTGAAAAAATTGCTAATCCTGAAGGTGCAGAACAGGATACTCCACTTGCTGATATAAGAGCTTATCAAAGAGTAGTAGGTAGGTTACTGTACTTAACCATGACAAGGCCTGATCTTGCTTTTGTGGTACAAGGCCTCAATCGGCATATGCATGCTCCTAGAACATCACATATGGAGGTAGCTATGAGAGTGGCTAGATGCATAAAAGGAACTACAGGTTTGGGACTATTTATGCTAGCTAAGAGTGAGTTAAAACTGGCAACTTTCTGTGATTTAGATTGGGGCTCATGTGTAGAGTCTAAAAAGTCAGTTACAGGATATGTAGTCAAACTTGGAGGTGCCTTAATATCCTAAAAATCAAAGAAATAACAAACAGTCTCCAAAAGTTCTGCTAAAGCAGAGTTCAGAAGTATGGAATCAACTATTGCAGAGATTGTCTGGTTAACTGGATTACTTAAGGAGCTGGGAGCTGAGATCAACCTTCCAACAAATTTGTTTTGTGATAGTATAACAGCTATACAGATATCATCACATCCTATCTTTTATGAAAGAACTAAACATCTAGACATTGACTGCCTTTTTGAAGGAAAAGATACAAGCAGGATTGATTTGTACTCAACACATTGGCACCAAAGAACAAGTAGCAGACCTGTTGACAAAAGCACTATGTCGACCTCAACATGATTATTTAGTAGACAAGATGGGGATGAAGAATCTGTTTTCATCCATCAGCTTGAGGGGGAGTGTTGAGGACCTAGAGCTGAAGTGTACAGCTGGCGACAGCTGTAATACTATTTAACTAATTGTAGTTAGTTAGACAGTAACGAACTAACAAATTAATTAGACTAGCATTAGCTAAGTGGAGGTTGCGTATAAGCTGAGTGCTTATCTTCTTTTCAGTAGTAACACACTACAGTAAGTGAATACAAGAAATTTCTTCTTTCTCTTAAAGCTTTTGTTCTTCCGTGGCTGATTTTAACAAGACGATTATAAATTTATCGTGTTGAAGAGAATAATTGAGAAAGTTTTCTATTATCTTTAGATAACTTTGAATTCTTTTGGTCTTAAATTAGAGCGACTAAAATAAGTAGCAGTGAAGAATTATAGCTATGATATAAGTTATTGAAAGGTAAAGCTAGAAAAGAAAAAAATTAGATAGATGTGATATCCAAAAATATCAAGGATGAAGAAGTCCTCTCCTTTGATTGAGAATAAGTTCTCTTAAAGAATTCTATAAGCACCTTTAAATTTGATACTAAAGTTTCTCCAGGATGACACTTGAGTTACCCTCACACACGGAGTCACAACGAAGCCAGACAAATGTTGGGTCAAACTTGGTAAGTGTAGTCTAAATTTTGTATTAAAAATTTCATTTTCATCTACATAATAAAACTTTTCAATTAATTTTTATAATACTTTAGTTTGACTTAGGTTTAATTTAATTTAATTTTTTTGATTTATTTTTTGTATTATATTTTTCTTAGATTAATATCTGATAATAATTCTAATTGACTTTTAATTTACGGATTTTATAGGAAATCTTGCTAATGTACTTTTTATACATGAGATTTCTTGTGATTTGAGGTGAGTTTTCTTGACAATTTATTCTAATGTCAATTGCTATTTTCTGATAATGTTACTTTTTCTTATATAATTTTATTGATTGACGAGAGACACACGTGCAAAAGCACGTATACTAAACTAGAATAAATTAAAAGCACCAACTATACACCCACTTCCTTATTTGTCAACTGCTCACAACAAGTAAAATTTTGCTACATATTTTTCGCATTAAACCGTCACCAACACTGTCTTCATTCTTCATAAATCACTATAAAATGCATCCTCTCTACATGTTTTCTAACGTCCATTTATGTAGAGCAAATTTTAGAGAGTATTACTTTTTTCTTATCTAACATATTTTGATATATATCTTTTAATGCTTAACCTTTTTTTTTTTTTTATAACAAGCTTGCAGGTATTTTAAAAAATGTGGCGTCTGCAATATTTAATTTCTAAATTTTTATGCAAATGTTCATGTTTCAACATCAGTTCTATGTCAAATAATAGGTACATTTCTATTCTTGCGCACATATACATTAAGAATTAATTTATACTTGATTCATATGAAATGAAATTTGACCGGAGCATGCATGTTGTCTGTATGTTTCGAAAACAAAATTTATAGATCAGACCAAAGATATTCTTATTTAGTAGCATTTCTATAATGTAATCTATGATTATAGATCCTTAGTAAACCTTGCCGGTAAAGCTATGTTTCTAGAATATATATTGACTGATATAAATGATAAAATTAAAAAAATGAATTGAAAGAATATTTTATTTGATTGGAAGATAAAAACACTTGAATTTAATATGAGAATTTATTTTGAATTATGATAAGTCATATTGTTAAAAATATCACATTTCAATTATAACTAGAAAATTCATAGTTGAATAATGAAAATAAAATATATTGTTTTGAGTTACTTCATATTCTGCTATCGTTGGATCATATATAAACTTTTTAAATAATCGGATCTCACTTATCTAATTGAACGCAGTTCATAATAATAAGCTCACATCTTGCAACAAAATTGCAAATTGTTTACATTAATTTTTAAACTAAAAAAGAAAGATTAATTATACTTTCGAATTCAGGGTAGTTACACTTTTTTAACTGAAAAACAACTCCCCAATGAAGTGTTCTACATATAGGGAGTGGAATGTCGAGAAAGTTGGATTGGATATATATTTACGTATATTCAATCATATTGTTCATCAACATTTCAGTTATTTCTAATGCTTTAAAAAATCATTTTTATGATCAGTGTCAAGCCTAATAGTTTTTAAATTTTTTAGACTATTCAATGGCTATTGAGAGAGAAATTGATGTATTTGATTACGAATAAACTCTCAGTGGATTCATTCGCCAATATTATCTGCCTATTCGTCTCATAACTTATATAATTTCACTTGTTTCTATGTTTATAAAACTTCAACATGAATTATGAATTAAGTATAAATAAGCTTCTCTTTCTTAGAAACTTGGGACTTTGAATTGTAGGTAACAAAAGAGTTTTAAAATGAGGTGTGGGTGACACAAGTCTTAATAGTTGAGTGGGGGTGACAATTACTTTATTAAGGATTAAGAAAGTAAGAGAAGTTTGAAAATAACCCACAAGTTTTTTAATTTATACTTTGATCCAATGTAAAACCTAATATAATTAGAAACGGAGGGAAAAGATGCACATTTCTCTCTCTTCTCATTTATTGGAGTTTTCTCTCTCTTCGCAATTTTTGTTGTTCATTGTTGTTGTTGGTTTATTCATCATCTTCTTCATTATCATCATCTTGTTCTTCATTATCATCTCTTTTTGTTCATCATCATCTTCTTGTTGTTGTTACCGCTACTGTTGCTACTTGATCAAATTTTTTTAGGTCAAATTTTATTCGTATATCACTTGGGCATTACTTATTAGGTGATTTTAGTAAGAAAAACTATAATTTTTTGTTGAATTTCTCATCTGGGTGTATCTGCTACTGATGTTTTTTTCAATAATGGATAAAACATGTAACATAAATCCAACAGATGAGTAATCTGTTACACAGATGAGTAATCTGTTGCACAATTGAGTAATCTGTTGTAATATATATGACTAATCTGTTGCAACAGATGTGTAATCTGTTGCAACATATATGACTAATCTGTTGCAACAGATGAGTAATCTATTGCAACAGATGAGTAATCTGTTGCAACATATATGACTAATTTGTTGCAACAGATTACTCATCTGTTGAATTCATATTATAGTGTTGTAACATGAATCCAACATATGGGTCATCTTTTTCAACAGATTAGTCATATATTGCAACAGATTACTCACTTGTTGCAACAAATGACTCATATGTTGAATTCATATTGCAGGTTCTACCCATTATAGCAGTAGCAGATATACCAAATAAAAAATTCAACAAAAATCATAATTATACTTACAAAATCACCTATGTAGTAATGTCCAAATGATATGCGAATAAAATTTGACCTAAAAAAATTTCAAAAATTTCAACAAGGGCACAACGAATAACTGAAACACATAAAAAATTTCATGAAACACGTAAAGAAGACAAAAATAGTATATTATACATCAAATGCAAAATGATCAAGAGGACAAATGTTTGAGTTCTCCTAAAAACGTTTAAGTTCCCTAGTATTTAATTACTTTCTAATGGATGACCTGTCCGTTATAACAGATTTTCTATCTGTTTGATAATTTCCAACAGATGAATCATCTCTTGCAACATGTTAGTTATCTGTTGATTCAAATTAAGCAATTATTAGTAATAACTAAATTGATTTAGCTAAAATTAAAGACAAGCCTTTAAGACAATGGGACAAACATTTGAGTTCTCCTAAAAATGTTTGAGTTCCCTAGTATTTTAATTATTTTCCAACAGATGATCTATTTGTTGCCACAAGTTAGTCACCTGTTGCAACAAACGCTTATAACAGGTTAGTCATTTGTTGATTCAAATTAAGCAATTATTAATAATAATTAAATTGATTTAATTAAAATTGAAGTCAAGACATTAGACAAGGGGAAAACGTTTGAGTTCTCCTAAAAAATATTTGAGTTTTAGTATTTTAAATTATTTTTCAACACATATTTTGCCTATTTAATAATTTCCAACAGATGAGTCATATATTGCAATAACTTAGTCATCTGTTGCAACAGATGTCTGTATCTATTTGATAATTTTCAATAGATAAATTAGTTGTTGCAAAAAGTGAGTCATCTGTTGCAACAAATGTCTATATCTGTTTGGTCATTTTCAACAGATGTTTTTATTTGTTTGGTCATTTCCAACAGATTTCTCATCTATTGTAGCATGTTAGTCATCTATTGATTCAAATTAAGCCATTATTAGTAATAACTAAATTGATTACTAAAATAAAATATGAATTAATATGTTCAATTACAGTTTCAATTAATCTCAAGGTAATTACACAATCAACTAAGTATGTTCGTCCTGAGTAGAGTGATCAATTGACCAGTTTTATTTGAAATGATTCAAACTAAGTCATCATTAGAAATAACAATATTGATTTAACTAAAATTAAAGATGAATTAGTAAGTTCAATTATGATTTCAATTAATCTCATAGTAATTACATGATCAATTAAGTGTTTCGTACTAAGTAGAATGATTAATTGACCAATTTTATTTGAAATAATTCAAATTAAATCATTATTAGAAATAACTATATTGATTTAACTAAAATTAAAGATGAATTAGTAAGTTCAATTACAATTTTAATTAATCTCATAGTAATTACATGATCAATTAAGTGTTTCATCCTTAGCAGAATAATTAATTGACCAATTTTATTTGAAATAATTAAAATTAAGCCATTATTAGTAATAACTATATTGATTTAACTAAAATTAAACATGAATTGATGAGTTCACTTACAATTTCAATTAATCTCATAGTAATTACATGATTAACTAAGTGTATTTGTCCCGAGTAGAGTGATCAATCAACCAATTTTATTTGAAATGATTCAAATTAAGTCATTATTAGTAATAATTAAATTGATTTAACTAAAACTAAAGATAAACTTACAATTTCAATCAATCTCATAGTAACTAAATGATCAACTAAGTGTATTCGTCATGAGTAGAGTGATCAATTGACCAAATTTATTTGAAATGAATCAAATTAGGCCATTATTCGTAATAACTAAATTGATATAACCAAAATTAAAGATGAATTGATAAGTTCACTTACAATTTTAATTAATCTCATAGTAATTACATGATCAATTATGTTTATTCGTCTCGAGGAGAGTGATCAATCGACCAATTTTATTTGAAATGATTCAAATTAAGTTATTATTAGTAATAAATAAATTGATTTTAACTAATTAAAGATGAATTGATAAGTCCACTTACAATTTCAATTAATGTATTCGTCCTTAATAGAATGATCAATTGATAAATTTTATTTGAAATGATTCAAATTAAGCAATTATTAGTAATAACTAAATTGATTTAACTAAAATTAAAGACAAGACCATAGACAAGGGGACAAACATTTGAGTTCTCTTAAAAATATCTGAGCTTTAGTATTTTAAATTATTTTCCAACATATATCCTATATGTTTGATAATTTTTGAGTGATGAGTCATATATTGCAACAACTTAGTCATCTGTTGCAACAGATGTAGATATTTTTTTGATAATTTTCAATAGATAAGTTATTTATTGCAATAGGTTAGTCATCTGTTGCAACATGTGTCTATATTTGTTTGGTCATTTTTAACAAATGTCTTTATCTATTTGGTCATTTTCAACAGATTACTTATCTTTTGCAACATGTTAGTCATCTATTGATTCATATTAAGTCATTATATTAGTAATAATTAAATTGATTTAACTAGCAATAAACGTGAATTAATAAGTTCAATTACAGTTTTAATTAATCTCATGGTAATTATGTGATAAACTAAGTGTGTTCGTCCTGAGTAGAGTAATCAATTGACCAATTTTATTTAAAATGATTTAAACCAAGCCATAATTAGAAGTAACTGTATTGATTTAACTAAAATTAAAGATGAATTAGTAAGTTCACTTACAGTTTTAATTAATTTTATAGTTATTACATGATCAACTATGTGTTTAGTCTTAAGTAGAATGATCAATTGACCAATTTTATTTGAAATAATTAAAATTAAGCAATTATTAGTAATAACTAAATTGATTTAACTAAAATTAAAGATGAATTGATAATTTTAATTAATCTCATAGTAATTATATGATCATCTAAGTATATTCGTCTTGAGTAAAGTGCTAATTGACTAATTTTATTTGAAATGATTTAAATTAAGACATTATTAGTAATAACTACATTGAATTAACTAAAATTAAAGATGAATTGATAAGTTCAATTACAATTTCAATTATTCTCATATTAATTACACAATCATGTTAGTGTGTTCGTTCTGAGAAGAGTGATCAATTGACTAATTTTATTTGAAATGATTCAAATAGTAATAGTAAATTGATTTAATAATTACAATTTCAATTAATCTCATAGTAATTACATGATTATTTAAGCGTATAACCTATTGTAATAGGTTTAACCTGTTGCAACAGATAAGTCATCTGTTGAAAATTATCAAACAAATATACACATATGTTGCAACAGATTGATTATCTGTTGTAACAAATGTCTTTATCTGTTGGTCATTTCCAACAGATGACCAATCTGTTGCAACATATGACTTTATTGTTTGTCATTTCCTATAGATTACTAATCTGTTGTTATAGATGACTAATCTGTTGCAACAAATGTCTTTATCTGTTTGGTCATTTTCAACAGATTACTCATCTTTTGCAACATGTTAGTCATCTATTGATTCATTTAAGCCATTATATTAGTAATAACAAAATTTATTTAACTAGAATTAAACATGAATTAATAAGTTCAATTTCATCAGTCATCTGTTGCAACATGTGTCTATATTTGTTTGGTCATTTTCAACAGATGTCTTTATCTATTTGGTCATTTTCAACAGATTACTCATCTTTTGCAACATGTTAGTCATCTATTGATTCATATTAAGTCATTATATTAGTAATAATTAAATTGATTTGACTAGAATTAAACATGAATTAATAAGTTCAATTACAGTTGCAACAGATGAGCCATCTGTTATCAATCTCTTTAATCTTGTTGTAATAGTAAATAATCTTGTGTTGTTATTTAATTTTAGTCTATGACCTTGCTCTCAACCAAACACATTCTTTCTTGTAATTGATTCTTTCCACTCCTGAACACTCAAAAACCTACACCTCACAACATCTTAAAAAAATAGGCAGAATGAAAAAAAAATAAGAATAAACTCAGTCAATCAAATATAGATTTTCTCATTTATTACATAAAAAATATTTACAACATTAGGTAGATCCGATAAAATAAACTACATATGAAAAAAAAAATATATAACCTAATTATTATTATTATTATTGTCAATCAAAAATCCATTGCGCAACAGACTCCTCAGCCTTTGAATCCCACGAAGCACCCTTACTCTCGTGGCGCCCAACTCTCACTCGAGTTCATGAATCAACCTTTCAAGTTCCTACATGGTGTCAAGTAGAATCACCATGTACCAAATCACACCAGTCATATCTAAAACATGTATGGACAAATAACGTAAAGCACTAAACCACATATACTACCAACTGGTAGTTTAACGAAAAAAATGTGAAACTTAACTAGAAAATAGATGCATGTTAATAATTTTCATATTAGAACAAGAAAATAAAATATACCTTAATGGACAAACAAGAAATTTATTTTTGAAAGAGAAGTGATTGAAGATATAATGACAGTCTTATGCAAGACAAGATGCAAGATATAGAGCTGGGGAGACCTATTTATAAAAGATTGAATGAGTGAGTAGTGCAGTGTGTTAGGAAAAAAATCACGATAGTTCACTTATTTTTTAATAATTATATCTCTTAATTATATCAAACTTGGTGACTTTTCAATTATTTAGATTAAAAAATAGATTTAAATACAAAAAGGGTGAAAAGTAATAACTTTTCTGCTTTTTGATATTTTAGTTATTTAAATTAAATAGCTACAAAATTGTGTTTATCATATTTTTTTCATATTATTTATTTACGAATTATTTTTTTAATTAAATGATTGAAAAGTCATGACCCTTGAGTTCTTCCAACAGATGATCTATTTGTTGCAACATATGGTCCATCTGTTACAATAGATGACCCTTCTATTGCAACATATGACTCATCTGTTGGAGTAATTGATTTATTTTTGTAATATATGGTTCATCTGTTGTAACAAATTGTTCAATTGTTGCAGCAGATTGTTCATTTGTTGAAAAAATAAATCAATAGCAAGATTTATTTAATAAAAACAATAACAAATCATCATTTATCAATACACCATTTTTGCCATGAGATTAATTGAAATCATAATTGAACTTACTAATTCATCTTTAATTTTAGTTAAATCAATATAGTTATTTCTAATGATGGCTTAGTTTGAATCATTTCAAATAAAATTGGTCAATTGATCACTCTACTCAGGACGAACATACTTAGATGATCGTGTAATTACCATGAGATTAATTAAAATTGTAATTGAACTTATTAATTCATATTTTATTTTAGTTAAATCAATTTAGTTATTACTAATAATGGATTAATTTGAATCAATAGATGACTAACATGTTGCAATAGATGAGTCATCTGTTGGAAAAAATCAAACAGTTAAAGACATCTGTTGAAAATGATCAAACCGATATAGATATCTGTTGCAACAGATGACTGCAATAGATGACTAACCTGTTGCAATAACTGACTCATCTATTAAAAATCATCAAACAAATATAGACATCTGTTGCAGCAGATGACTAAATTATTGCAACATATTAAATTATTGCAACATATCACTTATCTGTTGAAAATTATTAAATAGACAAGATATATGTTGAAAAACAATTTAAAATACTAAAGCTCAAATATTTTTAGGAGAACTCAATATTTGTCCCCTTGTCTAAGGTCTTGTATTAAAGACTTGTCTTTAATTTAAATTAAATTAATTTAGTTATTATTAATAATTGTTTAATTTGAATCAACAAATGACTAACCTGTTATAAAAATCTGTTGCAACAGATGACTAACTTGTTGCAATAAATAGGTCATCTATTGAAAAATAATTAAAATACTAGAGAACTCAAATATTTTTAGGAGAATTCAAATGTTTGTCCCATTGTCTTAGAGACGTCTTTAATTTTAGCTAAATCACTTTAGTTAGTACTAATAATTGTTTAATTTGAATCAACAGATGACTAACATGTTGCATCAGATGATTCATCTGCTGGAAATCATCAAACAGATAGAAAATCTTTTGTAACAGATGAGTCAACTATTAGAAAACAATTAAAATACTAGGGAACTTAGGAGAACTCAAACGTTTGTCCCCTTGATCCTTTTTCATTTAATGTATGATATATTATCTTTGTCTTCTTTACCTGTTTCATGAAATTTTTCATGTGTTTTACTTATTCATTATGCCCTGTTGAAAATTTTGGAATTTTTTTTAGGTCAAATTTTGTTCGTATATCACTTGGACATTACTTCATAGGTGATTTTGTAAGTAAAATTATGATTTTTGTTGAATTTCTTATATGGTGTATCTGCTACTGCTACAATGGATAGAACCTGCAACATAAATCCAACATATGAGCCATCTGTTGTAATAAGTGAGTAATCTGTTGCAACATATGACTAATTTGTTGCAACAAATGACCCATATGTTGGATTCCTGTTACAACACTATAATACAAATCCAACAAATGAGTAATTTGTTGCAATATATGATGCATCTATTGCAACAGATTACCCATATGTTGTTGCAATATATGAATCATCTGTTGCTATAGATTAGTCATATATGTTACAACATATTACTCATCTGTTGCAATAGATTAGTCATATATGTTGTAACAGATTACTAATCTGCGCAACAGATTAGTCATATATGTTGCAACAAATTACTAATCTGTGCAACAAATTAGTCATATATATTGCAACATATTAGTCATATATGTTGCAATAGATTACTAATCTGCGCAATAGATTAGTCATATATGTTGCAACAGATTACTCATTGTTGAAAAAACAGTAGCAGCAGATACATCCAGATGAAAAATTCAACTAAAAAATAATAAACATAAAAAAATAACAAACACCAATAAATCAAGTTCCTCATTTTCTTCATAACTAAAAAGCCCTAATTTTTTACCTGTGAAAATCGAAAAGAAACGATGAAGAACTCGAAGTTGTTGTCGCCGGAATGTTGCAACAGATTGCTAATCTGCGCAACAGATTAGCCATATATGTTCAATAGATTACTAATCTACGCAACAGATTAATTTATATATGTTGCAACAGATTACTAATCTGCGCAACAGATTAGTCATATATGTTGCAATAGATAACTAATCTGCGCAATAGATTAGTCATATATGTTGCAACAGATTACTCATCTATTGGATTCACGTTACATGTTTTATCCATTGTTGAAAAAACAACAGTAGCAGATACATCCAGATGAGAAATTCAACTAAAAAATAACAAACATAAGAAAAATAACAAACACCAACAAATTAAGTTCATCGTTTTCATCATAACTAAAAAGCCCTAATTTTTTACCTGTAAAAATCGAAAAGAAACGATGAAGAACTCAAAGATTTTGTCGCCGGAGAATGTTGTCACGTCGACTGACGGTTGAAAGTAAAGAAGGAACGGGAAAGAACTCAAAACTATTTATCTCCAGAGGTTGAAGTTTTATAAGATTGAAGGTAGAAATTTGAAAAGTTGTTGGTTGGGAGAAGTTAGAGAGAGAAACTATCGAGAGAAAGAGAGAAGAGAGATTGATTTGCAGAGAGAGGGAAGTTTTGTGGGTGTGATTTGATTTGTATTTTTAAAAAGATTAAAAAATTTGAAAAATATTAATCAAGTTCACAATTAACCTAATCAAGTTTCTTAATTATGTTTGACCCTTTAAGTTGGTCAATGTCACCAATCCTCTATTCAAAACTTAAAAGTCACATTTCCTTCAATTTTTTCTAGAAACTTATGGATTTAGAGAGAGAAATGGACATGGAGGTGAGTGTTGATCATAACGTAATCTAAGCAAAGGTTATAGTTCTTTGAATTAAGCATCTATATTCTGTATTCTACATCTATATTATATATATATATATATATATATATATACTAAATAGCGAATGTCCTATTTTAAAAACAAATGCAAATGTTTTTATATAAAGTTTTTAATATGAATTTTTAAATTCAAATTCAAAACTAGAAATTTACTGTTTATTAAAGCAATTCAAATAATATATCACTTTCTATAATATAATTTAATTTTGAAATGAAAACGTTTAGATGAATTTATCTTTCCGTTAGAAATTGAACTAAGAGATAAACGTTTTTTTTAAATAAAACTGATTAAATAAAATAAATTGATAGTTGATTTATAAAAACATTGAAATAAGAACTTCTAGAAACTTCAAATACCTACATTTGAAATTCAAGTGTTTTTTTTTTTGAAAGAAAACATAACTAAGCTACCCCATTACTCCACTAACTCCACTTCATGCACCCTCCCGCCTCCCCACATCACGTTTTTTGTCAATTTACTTTCACAAATTAAAAAATTCAATACAAACTTATAATATAAATTTCGCCAAAAATTTTCAACACACAAATTATTTTGAAACATAAAATTCAAAAAAATAAATAAATTATCATTTCAAATTTCAAAATCTGAAAATCATACATAACTGTCTATCATAATTAAATTTTTTAATTTATCATATTTTTCTTCTTGAACATCAATCAATCATTCATTTTCAAGGAAGGAATCTCTTCGCAAACTTCATTTGACAATGTAGTTAATTTAGATTTGGTGTAAAAAATATATAAAGCAGCATACTTAAATATTAAATTACAAAAAATAACAACACTTTTATTAAATTATATTTTGTAGCATATGTATTTGTATTTTTGTAGCAACAGTTTGCAAAAATACAAAATACATATCGATCATAAGGACAGTAAAAATCATATGTATTTGTATTTTTGTAGCAACAGTTTGCAAAAATATAAAATACAACTTGCTATATTATGTAATTATGAAACTATTACTATGAAACTCATAATTAAGGGGATAAGTATGCTATTTCTGAATTATACCCTTTGAATATCTCCAACTCTTAAATAAACATGAAATTATTTGATAGCATCTTCTCCTTCAGCAACCCGAAATGTATCCATTATCTTTTTCTCTCAAAATATTAACTTTTGTACTTGAAAATATAAAAGTTATAATAATGAATATCATATGGGTTTCAATTTATTTATTTTGTTTTGTTATGATTCTCAGATATTCAATCCTTTCATATATCGACTTGAAACTTGATTTAATTATTTAATTAAATATTTTATTTTTTCTAATGCAAAGTTTTATCATCTGGATACAGTGTTTTTAAAAAGTTTCATTTGTTGATTATTTTTTTTTTGTTATGGTATCGTCACAAATGGGTACATCTCAATAAATATATTGACCTCAAATTTTATTGAAAGCACAAAATTTTACTCAAAGGTGTTAGCCAAAAGTTATCATTACTCATAATGCGTTAATTACATCTTAATTATTTCTCTAAATGTGTGTAATTTAGTGCTTATTTTGTCATTAAAATAATCGAATTTGTTGTCGATTCTTATGGTACAAGTTTTGACATATACTCCTCTACTTTGATTGCAACATTTTGAGGTTAGATGAATTTTATGATTTGGTGTTTGTAATACCCCGAAAAATTTTCTTCGTAAAGATTTCGTGAGAAACGTATCGAGTTCTACGCTTTAGAGCGATCCATAAATTTTCTGTGTAGTATTTCTAAGATGTTGACCTACCATTACGTAAAGTATCGAATAATCTTTCCAACGATATGTAGATCATCGAAAACAGACACTCGAGCGATGAGTTACGACCATTCCGATCGAACTAGACCATTTCGATCGAACTGTGAACAGTAAAACGTGTAGAAAAAAAATACTGAGGCCTGACGTATTTTTTCTCCAACTTTAAATGATCATAACTTTTTGCACATAATTATCTAGGTGATCTACTATATATCAACGGAAAGCTCTGCGAGTTCTCTTTCCAATGAAATTGGTTTCATCCAATTTGTCTATCGGAGCAAAAAGTTATGGTCGATCTACTTCAGCCTATCAAAAGTGAATTTTTGGGTCAACTTCAAACGATCATAACTCCTCGTACACAATGATCTGGGTAAGATACTATATATCAAAGGAAAGATATGAGAGTCTTCTTTCTAATGAAATTGGTTTCATCCAATTTGGATATCGGAGTAAAACGTTATGGTTGATCTACTTCAAACTATCAAAACAGTCCACCAAAGGACAGATTCGAGAATTATTTGATTTTTAGGGGCGTTTTGGTCATTCCCCCTCACCCAAAATCCGTCCAAACCCTACATTAAAGCCTATTAGAAGCATTATATGTTATATTTCATCAAACTCCCTCAAAAAGAAAACCCTAAGCTCTTACATCCAACTTCAAGAACCTCCAAAGTTCACCATTAATTCTGCAAATTTATTCAAGATTCCAAGTTCCTAGTTCAAGAACTTCAAGAACCTCTAACGTTCACCATTAATTCTGCAAATTTATTCAAGATTCCAAGTTCCTAGTTCAAGAACTCCAAGAACCATCATTCAAAGGCACGATTAACATCTCAAAAACGAGTATCGATCTAAAGTTCATCATTCAAGGTATGTGGGGTTTTTCAACAAGAACTCTCTTTCGTTCTTGTGCCCAAAAGTAATTTTGTTTACAAAGGCATGATTTTTATTTGATTTTTACGAATTTGAAGCATGAACCCATACCTTATGATGATTATTATGAAATCTTTATGTTTATGATTTTGAAAGATGAATTTACATGTGTGGAGATATAAAACATGAATCTTGAACGATATTTATCATGATTTTGATATTTGGGTCGTGAATCCCCATTGGAAATTGTATTTTTTTTTTTTGAGAAAGTATGTGTTATAAGCACGTTGATGTTGAATATTTGAGATATTTTGAATGATTTGACCTTTTGGTCTTAATGGAGTTGTTTTGAACTCGAGTGTGAAAGAAATCCACATCGTGGTTGATTTTGATAGATGGGAAGCATGATGGCTCCCGATGTATATTTATATATTACTGAAATTGTTTTTTTGTGTATTGTCTTTGAAATGATCTGAGCTAAGTCCGGGAGAAATCTTAAGCACCGTGTGACATCTCGGGACCTGATTTCGGGGCGTTACAGTGTTGTATTGGATTATTACATCCCTTTAATTAGAGATGAGTTTAATAAGTTAAATTAAAGAGAATAAATTATGAAATCCTAAACTACGAGTACAAATATCATTACAGACTTGATATGAAATATATTAATCTTTGAATAATTATTTGAGTAGTTTTTGCTAAAAATCCGTGGCAAAGTACTCTTACGGAGGAGTATTGCTATATTGTTCCTTTTCACATTTTCGTTTTGCAATAGTTGTTAAGCTGCTATTGCTTTCTTAATAAATTATCTACACTTAATCCTTAATGTGTGTTAAAGTATTTCATACATATATCTTAGTTTTGAGCTCATTTTTCTCCGATAAATACTACACAATGTGCTTTTTATAAGTTGTCTTTCATTATTCGAATGAAGATAGTAAGGAAAAAGAACACAGAAGGCTACTACAAGGGCTAAGGGTAAAGCTTCATCAACAATTGCTATATGGGAAGAAATATGCTATTTGTGTAAGTTGACTTTTGTTAGCTCTTCTTAAGTGTACCTATAACTATGTTTCCTTCTTCATAGTTACGTCCTTATAATTTTGCTTTAATTAAAATGCATATTTCGTTTTTTGACAATCTATTACCATTGAACTTTTTTTTATTTATGTGTTCTTTTGTGCTAATGGGACTGTCAAATATCAGAATATTTTTGTACTCTTTTATCACATGCTCTTATTCGCTCATATGACATTGTAATTGTTATATCAACATGCCTATGATCTTTTGGTCCGTTTCTCATTTTATCAATTTAAATTTGACTTGCAAAATCTCACAAAAACATAAAAGATTATTTAAAAATTAAAAAAAAAGCTTAATTTAAATTTAAGCAATATGGAATGAAATAGTAAAATTAATTATTTTAATAATTAAAAAAAATTCAAAACGCAAATATAGTTATTTGCGTAACTTTACCTTTTTTGAAGTAGATGTCACTGGGAGAGGGTTTTCTGTTAAAATAATAACATATTTCTTTATATTTAAACTAAGACAAGATAAATAAATAATATAATAAAGTTAGTTAGTTTAAAAATCAATGTGGTTAATGTTGCTAATGATGCGATTGTAAAATGCGGTGTTTCTTTTTGAATTGTACGTGGAAGTTGGTTTCTTCTATTTCAAATTTAAATTTGAATTTTGTATATATTGTTTAAATACATATTTTAAATACATAAATAAATTCCTCAAATTGTCATCTTAATTTGTATTTTCTATGTGTTACTGTTTATGTTGCAGGTAACCATATAAGCAATTACAGTATTCCAAAATGAATTACACTTAGAGCACGGTTGTAGGTTTTTTTGTTTCCTTCTGATGCTTTTTGAAGATAAATAATTTTATTTAAGTGTAAATAACATAAATCCCCTAGTTAATAAAACTAATTACACAAAATTCCTTCTTATTTTCTCTCTCCCGATTTTTGCAAAGATACTCATACATTCGGCCTTCTATTATACATTGGTCGAATGTATGATGAAACAGATAATCCTAAATTTAAGGTAAGAGAAATCATAAATTATTTTGCAGTTTCTTAATTAACGTCAATAATTAGCTAACATTAACTCGTTTATGGATAAAACTAGTAACTGATATTTGAATTTCAAAATTTTTCTTAAACATCAATTTTTTTTCCGAGAATCAAGATCTGGAAAGCCAAAAACAACCAATTTCTTCTACATACATTCTTCAATACTACTAAAATCAAAATGAATATCCATATATTGTTGCGACATTCTGGAATTTGGGAGTCAGAAATTAGTTATCAGTCATACAAAAGTGACGGAATAATTATTTCCGAAAGTATAACTTTCTTGAAATTGGTTGCTACGATCGTCATGGAATTGGATATCGATGAAGTACGTAAAAAAATTAAAGTTAAATATGTGGTTGAAGAAAATTCTGCTCCAATAGTCATAAGGAACGACAATGGAGTGAGGGTTTACGTTGAGTTGAAGAAACAATTTTCTGGATTGGTTAATTTTTTGCTTTGTATTTTCACTTTCGACAAATTCAATAATGAAATAAAGTTTGATAAAGAAACAGGTGCTGTATTGTGTATCGAAAGCAGTGAATATGATTTGGTTGCGTTAACGGTTGTTGAAACGTATAATCAGTATGCTTTATATGTTCCTAAAATTGAAGTGAAAAACTTCATTTATGATTGCAAGAACACCAAAATAAAGAAAAATCAACTCTATAAGGATAAGCAAATTCTTGTTGCAGTAATGGCAAGACATGCAATAGCTAATGGCTTCAACACCAAAGCGAAACAATCCGACAAAAAAGGTACTCCCTCCGTTTCAAAAAAAAATGACCTACTTTGACTTGGCACAAAGTTTAAGAAAATAAAAAAGGCTTTTGAATCTTGTGGCCTTAAATTAAAGTTGTGCCAAATGTATCAAAATGCCCTTTAATCTTGTGGTCCTAAACATGCCATGTGGAAAGTTGAAATTAAAGTATTGCCAAAAATGAAAAGGGGTCATTCTTTTTGAAATGGACTAAAAAGGAAAGTAGGTCATTCTTTTTTAAACGGAGAGAGTATGATATAAAAGTGTCAATTTTATTTGTTGATCTTACAATCTATGGTAATATGGTTTTAGAGGTTTTGAAGAAGTTTATGTTCTAAAGTTGGGTTCTGTGTTGTTGAAGCTCATAAAGGTACTAATGTATAATGTGTTATTATACATTCATGCCAATGTATAATGAAACTGTGTCAGTCCAAGAAATGTATGGTAATATGGTTTTAGACATTCTGAAGTAGCTTGTGTTTATAGTTGAGTTTTGTGTAGTTGAATAATTAAATTACGAATGTATAATATTTGATTATACATTCAGACAAATGTATAATGAAACTAGGGCAATGCCAGGAATTGTATTTTGTCCATATATTTTTATTTGTAATACATTTGTTTAATACATTGACTCAGTGTAAAAATATTAATGCAACTATGTACTGAGTTGTCGTAACAATGACTGCAAGTGGGTCTTGAAGGTGTCTTCTATGAATGAATCAGAATTATTTGAGATAAAAAGATTTGAGTCGGAGCATACTTGCAGTCTTAGCGATAGAGTGCTAAATAATTTGGTTGTGACAATAAATTTTGTGAGTGAATTTACAGCTCCAAAATTAATTAATCACATGAGAATACACACCCCCATAGACATTATTGAAGAGATGAAGGCTGTTTATGGAGTTGATATTAACTACATGAAATCCTGGCGCGCAAAAGAGTAGGCTATTGTGATGTTTGGAGGTGGACCAACAGATGGGAATAGAAAAATGCCCCGTTATTATCTATATGCTAAACCAAGTGTATCTGTAATCATACATTCGGATGCATAAGGCAGTAGATAACGAGTTTAAATACTTATTTATTACCTTGCATTTCATGATAAGGGGTTTTGAATTTTGTCGACTTATTGTAGTTGTTGACGGGGCTCATTTAAGCGGTCCATACCAAGGAACCTTTGTATCGACAAACACATTAGATGGTGCAGGTACTATGCATTCATGTTTTATTTTACTCTTTGATTGTTGTGTATTATAAGAGCTTATACATTGATGTTTTATGTATAATAATTCATAGAGTTGCTAAATTAGTACATATATCGTTGATATTCTATTTTTTTTCCTTTTGATTGTTTTTCTTGTTTCTTTTATATTTAGGTTGTATTCTACCATTAGCTTATGGTATTGTTGATTCGGAGAATGACAATACGTGGACTTGATTTTTTCAACAGTTTAGGGAGGCATTTGGTAAATGAGACAACATGTGTGTTGTATCAGACAGAAATGAAAGTATCATAAAAGACGTAAGCATTGTTTATCCTAATGTCCCTCATCTAGCATGCATTTGGCATTTATGGAAAAACATTAGCACCCATTATAGAAAAAGCAAAGATAGACTTAGTGACCTTTATTATTCCATGGCTAAAGCTTATAGAAAAGAAGATTTTGATTATATTATGTCAAAGGTTGCTAAGGTTGATCAAAGAGTTAAGGAATATCTGGAGGATGCTGGGTATGAAAAATAGTCTTGATGTCACAGGCCTGTAAATAGAGGTAGAATGATAACCTCTAATATAGTCGAATGTATTAACGGCTGTTTGGTTGATGCTAGAGAACTTCCAATTTTAAGTTTCCTTGAAGAAGTTAGAATTTTATTTTCCGCCTGGAATTGTAAGAACAACGAAATTGCATCTTACACCAATACAACCCTCGGGAGAAGATTTGAAGAAATACTGACTCTTAATGGGGTTAAAGCTCTACGGATGACGGTATGTATTAGAATAATTATGTACCCAAAACTTTATTTTCCATTGATTATATATTCTTATTTTATCATCTGTACTAAATGAACATTTTCTAACAGGTTAAGCCTGTAGGTAGTTATCTTTATTGTGTATATGAATCAGGACGGAGGTACATTATCGATATTGAGCGTGACACGTGCAACTGTGATCGGTATCAAATTGATGAAATACCATGTCCACACGAAATTGCCATATTAAAAAGTAAAAATGAGGATGTAAAGGATTATGGTCGTTATTACTCTGAATTGTATAGGCCAAACACCATAGTCAAGATATATGAACTACCGATAGTTTTAATGCCAGACAAGAAGGATTGGAATGTTCCAGTTTTTGTTGATGATGAAAAGTTTTGCCAACCAAATATAAAAGACCGACTGGTAGGCCAAAGAAAGGAAGATATTTGAAATCAAGTGAATCACTGTCCTCAAGTTCGAACCGTTATGATAAATGCGGACGAGCCGATCACAACCGAAGGACGTGCAGTTTCTTTTCAAAGGAATCATGAAGGAGATAATATGTTTTTCTATATACTGAAGCTTTGAATGGTTTTATTTGTGTAAACTTTTTTATTAGTTTTTGTTGGAAAGATGGAGCAACTAATATTTATGTATTTAATTGCTACTTGATGTTCACTTCTTTAATCAATGTTTTGTTTTATAATAACAATTTTAAGCATCTACCATATATCATATTTTGTCACCATATAACTTGCAGTTATAACAGATGGGTATAGATGGGTATATTTAGTATGTAATTTGGGAACTATTACAATAAACAATTGTTGAAACATAAGTTGTATCAAACTGTTATACATTAATAGTTAATGTGTAAGAAATGTATGATATAGCATTATACTTTATTAACGTGTATGATGTTAGACAGACAATAATGACATTTAACTGATTTTAATTTTTTTTAAAAACAGTATATGAAATGTCAGACTCGTGTTTTATGTGTATGATTATACATTATACTTTATTTAAAAATATAAGATGTAAATTTACGAATGTATAATATTAGATTATACATTCGTATCAATGTATGATATAGTATCATACTTTATAAAAGTGTATGGTGTAAACTATTTTCATAATTTTTTTACAAGAAAAAAATGTATAACAACATGTATGATGTTATCTAATACATAAATTTAAACGTATTAGACCTTAGTTCAATGTATTATTAACTTGTAAGAAAATATACGTAACAGTAAACATACAATGTGTTCAAATACAATATCAGATTAATTTATGATTTATTTTTACATGTTTAAAAAAAAGTGAAAGGAAAACTCAATAACTACCAAGAATTAGTTAGTAACATTACAGTAGTGTGTTAGTAACTGCAAAGCATTTTTTCAAAAGATGAAGACATCCATAAAATGTAATTTAACATCCAGAAAGTAATCTTGGAATTGTTTAACATCAACCACAAAACTAAAAATTAGTTGTTTCAATGCCGACTATTATAAAACAATGCTACTCTAAAGTAACAATTGCTCTTTCATCAATTTCTTAGAGAACACTATTCCTTGGCCATGGAGGATCGTCATTATCACTCGTGTACCCTTCATTTGCTTTTTCCACTCCGTAATACCACATTAATAAAACATAAAAAGCACGTTGACTTCTATCATCAAACCCACATGAATGAACTTGTTGCCCTTCACTTAATATTTCTGCATAGGCAGACACAAAGACGTCACAGTCCCTGATTTCAAAAAATAAAAAATGAATTAAGAGTAAGTACATTAATTATAACATTGTTATACATGAAAAAAATACTATAATTTACTTACAAACTATCATACGCTTGTTGTGGTATGTTTTGAACATAATCAACATCAAATGAGATTTCATTGACAAGACCAGTTTGTTGAGCAAGCTTCCCTTTGTACGCTTCAAGTGTTGACCAGTCAGTTCGCTCGGTCTTTTAAAAAAAATCACTGTCTGACAAGTACGTAGGCAGCATCACTGCAAGTTTTTATATTTCGATTGGTGGTTCCTTTTTTCTTTTACTTGATAATGAGTCATACACACGTATCGATCTTTCCTTCAAGACAATCACAAGTAATACCCAGTGAGTTCTTTTCTACAGTTAACTGGAACATATACCTTATCAACCATGTGCCATGGTAACCCAGCAGAAATACAGAATTCATTAATTATATTTGTAGTAGCATCTTCATTCTTAGCCACCACAAATGATTCTGCATAGTCTTCTTGCGTGGATAGCTCAACTGTCGGTTTCGCTGGATAATATCGACTATGTATCTTATCGATATATATATTAAAGAAGAATCCAATCGTTATATATCTATAATTATCACACATCTACTGCTTCAATTTCTTTCTCAAGTGGTAGAAGATCACATCTAAATGCTACACGTGCAAACAGGGTAAAAAGGTAAAAACCATTGAAAGAAATCACTAGCTTCATTAGAGGTTGCTTCGTGTTAGTTAAGGACAGTTCATCCTGAGGGACTGACACTATATGTATGATATACAGTTATACATCCTTAAATTTATAAGATTTTATATTCTAGCGGTGGATGCAATAAAAATTTCATTTTCCCCTAATTAAAACATACATGATATGGTGTTAATATGATGTTTCTAACAATAACTGGTGTTACATGATATTATAGATAACATGTTGATTAAAGTTGAATATCTGATAATAAAAAATGTTGCATATATGATATCATATTATACATATGTTTACATGTATTATAAACATGTTGACTGTATTAGGCCTAGTTAGTACAATATGCTACAATGTACAAATTGTAATACAACATTCAACTTTCAATATTAGTATTTCAGATTATATTTCAAAATTAGACTTCAAAAGTATTTAGAGCATATTGTAAAAATAAGAGAAGTCGTAAGTTGTCAGATTCATGATATGATGTTGTAGTAAATTAACTATCTGTAAAAACACTTTTGATATGGATCATATTTAGATTAATTTACCTCATCGTTTCAGTATGTCTTGCATTTTGACATCAAGTAGAACCAATTCTTGGACAGTGATTGTGTAAAGATAAAGTTCAATTGAGGGTAACCTAATCCCGAAGCATTTTCTCGATAGTGATTGTCTGTTTCTTTCCTGGAAAATCATCATTGATTATACATCACAAATATTTATGCTGCCATAGTATTGTTAGAATTTTTTTTCAAACTTCTTATTTGGCAGAATGACTTTTCAGTAATCCTACGGCAATCCACCGGGAGTAATCGATCGTCAATTAGTTTGGTAAATTTTGGTTAATGGTGTAACCATTGAAAGCATACTTCAGCGTCTCCTCTTTATCGGAATTGCCCGCATCCTTAGAGCCAGAACCATACTTTGTGATGTACGGTGACCTTAACATCCTGGACTTCTTTCTTTTCCTTTTGGTAGGTGCTTTTGCTTTTGTGGCTTCACGCTCCCGAACCTGAGCATCAGAAAAATCAGGTGAAAATTGACTGTCCGAAAGTGCCCATTGGCTTTCGATTATTTTATTTGAAGTACCAACATCCAATGAATTTGTAGTCGAAGGTGTTGATAAATCAAATAAAATTGTATCTACAGCGGCCTGAATTGAATCAGTTATTGTGCCACCAACTTCATCCTACGTGAACACATAAGAATGTGTAATGTATAAATACAATAACTGGATGTATAACTATATTTATGCTTACGACAAGTATGTCTAAGGTGAACGATACTTGGTATTACATATTAAATTAAACGTAATTCCACGTGTATAATGTTATTCATTCATATATGCAGTACATTCAATAATCTGGAACATTTATCCTTGCAATAAAAACACCAGTGCATATCCAACAATTTTTAGTTGGGTGAGTTAATGTCCTTTCACAAAATGAGCAGTTTGTAGTAGATAATACATAACCAAATTTTCATAATCAAATTTTTTAAAGAATCAGTTATCAGGAAATCATCATCACCCAATGTGCATCAAGTTTAAAACTACTTGTTAAGAAAATGACTTTACAACAATGTTATAAATCATGGAAGCATCAATATCTCCAAAAATTGATATGCACCAGAGAAACATTATGTTCCTTTTCTTACCTTTACCAGGTCCTACACGTAGATAAATATATTTTGTACTAAAAAACCAATATTAGGAATAAAAAAAAACTTGCACATCTTCCATATCAGTACAGTGCTATTTTTTCAAATTCACTTCATAACTATCTTCTTTAGCGGACACATTCACATCCTATATTAAATAACAATCATCGTGTGTGAACAGTTATTCAAAGTAAGAGAAAAAAAGAATGAAATTGAGTTTTATACTGGTGATAAGAAATTTCTATCTGTAATGGGTGCATATGAATGTATAAATCTTTGGCTTACATATCCTATGTTTGTACAAGGTCAACCATTCATTATGACCCCTATTTGAATAAACATAACATGTATATATGTGTTAGGTTATTCACAAATGATGTTATATCAGTAATTTTAAATAGCATAAATATGTATGATGATATTCATAAACTACATGCTTTATATTCAAGAAACTGTTTGTATGTTCAATGTATGACACTTCTTTATACATTCGATTAAATGTTTGATGAAAATGTAACTGTCCCAATTTAAAGAAGTTAATAGGTTCTACATGTGTATAGACATATTTTGTAGTAAACAAACAATATTAGGGACAAAAAAATATCAGTAAATCTTCCACATCCGGAATATGCCTTTTTTCAATCATCATCGCTACCTTCTTCTTCATAGGCCATAATCTCATCCTATTTATTATGATATAATTATCATCATCCAATTTGCATCAATATAAAAATTAGTAGTTAATAAGCCGACTGTTAAACAATGTAAGAAATATTGAAAGCGTCAAGATCCAAACAACTTTATATTCAGCCGAGAACATTACGATCCCTTTTCAATCAATAACAGGTACTACATTTATATAGACATATATTGTAGAAAACACTCAGTATGATGTACATAATATACTTTCAAAACTTTCAAATCAGAACAATGCTTTTTTTCAAATCCTCATCACGACCTTCCTCTTTATCGACCGCATTCATATCCTAAATTAAATAACAATGAACGTGTATGAATAGTTACTCATAAATGTGTTTTAGGTGAATCAAGAATGATGTTATTTAAGTAATTGTAAATAACATACATATGTATGAAGATATTCATAAATAACATATTTTTTGTTGAAGAAAAAAATAGTATGACTAATGTATAACTGATCATTATACATTCGAGATAATGTATGATGAAAATAAAACTGCTCAAATTTAAAGATTTTAACCGGTGCTACATGTGTATAGACATATTGTTTAGTACATAAAAAATATTAGGAACAAAAAAAATACCAACAACTCTTGCACATCAGGAATATACTGCTTGTTAAATTCTTCATCATGAGTTTCTTCTATATCGTTGACTGATTCCTTATCATAATATTCATGCTGTATAAAAAAGAAACAATATTTGATTTTGATATGGGAGTTATATAGAGTTATAGTAACACAACAATATAATTGACAAAAAGTACCTGGATATCTTCCTTATATGGACTCTCGTGTTTCTTCGATCCTTCTTCTTGACTTTGTTATTGATCAATAATTTTCTCCTCCTATATAACACGAATAATCCAAATGTATGAACATTTCATCAACGTAAGACAAAATTAAATGAAATTAAATTTTTATACCTCTGATTGTTTATTTTCTTCATTCTTCAATGCTTTGACGACCTCAATAGGTATTTTTGATATTAGTGTAACCAACTCAGCCATCTTTTCAGCAAACTTATAACGCAAAGAAAAAAAATAAATTAGTAGAAACACATCATGCTTTTCAAAAATAAAAATTGTCAATAACAAAGTTAAATTACACATTTGTTGATGTAATTCTTTATGTCATCACCATCTAAACTTAATTTAGAAGTCCCTTCTGGCAGTGTGAAAGATGAAGGAGCAGACTTGTGTTGGTGACGCTCAGGAGACACACCAATTTCTCTTTGTTGATGATGTTCAAATTCAGACACACCAATTTCTCTTTTATCTACTACATCCTTTTGCGTTTCAAAATATAAACCAGACACATGATGTACTGGATGATCACGTGTAGATATATCATCATATATCAACGCTGGACTATCTTCCTGAAACATCACAGTCTTTATTCTCTTAAAAGCTTGGTCAGGTGATACAGGCGAAGCTAAACCAGCCTTTATGAGGATTTTTCGCGGTGGTAGTGCTGAAATCACCAAATTCTTCAGTAATGGTACTGACACTCTTTTGAACTTCATTTACTGACCTTTTTAACGTTCTAGCAACAGATGTTGAAGCAGCAATTGTTGGATCAAATGTCTCAAAATCTTAAAAAAAAGATACCCAACCTATGAACTTCTTCGATTGTAGGTTGTATATTCTTGTACAATGCTGAAAAATAATTTCAGAATGAAATATTTGCCCATAAATAAAATGACTTGAAAAAATAAAATAATTTAAAGTTAAAAAATTACCTTATTGAACATGCCAGACATAAAAGATTCGTACGTAGGCCTTGTACACTCCACAGACCAGTTTAGTATTCTTGGGATTATGTTTCTCTGACGGACAACAGTTTTTTATTCTACCTCAAAGCAGCACTCAAACATCCAAACATTTAGAGCGTGCCATGTTCCACTCAATGAATAGAACTGCTTTGCGATATTGAAATCCTGCCGCCAGGAGCTCATCAACTTTTCAAATGTAATTTTCGCCCATGAAAAGTGAATGTACCGATCGTCCTCGACTATCTGAAAGTGAGCTAAACTAATTGGTGCTTTCTTTTGCTGAGAAAACATGAATTTATGAACAAAGAACAATATCACCAGGTTCAAAGCATCTTCAGAGTTATCGAAGTTTCCCATATTCACACGTGTTATCAGTTTTGACCTAGTTATTCCTCCTTTATTATCAGGAAAATACTTCAACATCAATGCTGATTTTTTGATGAAATATATATATAATCATCAATATTATCGATACACCGGTAATAATGACAAATTCAAGCATTGTAAATTTAAGGATTTTCCCTTGTACCCAAACATGAATCTCGTCCTTATTATCCTGCTGGATTTCTAGCATAAGAAGACATTTCAAAATCTGGTCTATCCAGTTGCACTGAGGCAAGTCCAGAAATATCTCAAAAATCGTATTTCTAAATGCACCAAAAACATTCTCTCCAAAATATTCCTTTAAGTCTTCACCGAAAGCCCAGTTACATAAGCTCTCCATATGCAATGGGTGTGCTGGGACTTTGTCAATGCGGTATTTCATTCCCTTAAAAAAAACATACCATAATTACCCAATAGTTATACATTGTATGAGAGTCATTTATACATTCAAAAACTAAATCAGACCCACATTAAACAACTGTTAGACATGTATGAGGGTAACTTGTACATTTACAAATCAACTATAGTAATGTATAGTAAAATCAGACCCTAATTACACTAGAGTTACACATGTATGAGGGTAACTTATACATCTAACAATTTATATCAGACCCTAAATAAAATAACAGTTAAACCTGTACGAGGGTAACTTATACATCTAAAAATTTAAATCAAGACCATAATTAAACAATAGATACAAATGTATGATAGTTATTTATACATCTAACAATTTATATCAGACCCTAAATAAACAATAATTACACATGTATGAGGGTAACTTATACATCTCAAAATTAATATCAGCTTAATTAAGCAACAGATATACATATATGAGGGTAGCTTACACATTTAAAAAATGAACTGTTGTAATGTATAATGTCACCTTATATAAAATTAATACTTTTTAACTATTTGTTTTTTCATAAATGCTAATGTATAACCTATAGAAATATATTTCAGAATACCTACATTATACATTAGTGGGATGAAATAACTAATGTATAATGTCTTATTATACATATGTCAACTTATACATAAATTCATAATCAATACCTTCGGAAAACGTGGTCGATCGGAATCATCGAACTTCTTTTTACTTGCCGCTTTTAAACTAGACTTCTTCGATCTAAAAGCGGCAACTTTCTTCAATTTCTTCTTTGTAACGGGCTCATTTTTGTGCTTTGATCGATTCTCTGCAAATTTCGGATCCTATTCATCAAATGTACCAGGACCGAATCCAAGAAAAATATCTTTTTCTTTTGCATCTAACTGAGTAATTCCTAAACTAAAACCTGGAGGATAATTCATTACCAATTAACACTATATTGACTTAACAATAGTGTTAAATCGAACTAAAAAACAAGAAAATCAAAGATCTAATTTGTACTATATGAAAAAGAACGAAACAATTGAACTACTGAACTTGAATATGATTGAACAATACAGTAATTCCAACATGCAAAAAAATAAAAAATGAAAAAACCCCTGAATTGGTAAAGTTGAGAATTTTTTTTTTTTAAAATTAATGAAGTAAATTATTAAAAAAAATTAAAACTTGATAACTTATAATTTGATAACCACTAAGTGGACGTTACTTTAATTTTGTCGTAAAAGATGGGTTTCAAATATGGAGTAAAATTCGGATGGATAATGAGAGCAATAGAAAGCAAAATACGGAAGCCAAAAATCGTGTTTTACATGTATAATATTTAGGAGAGAGAAAGTACCAAATAAGAGGATTTTTGTAATTAGTTTGAGATTTGTGTAAATACTTTACCAATTTAGAATTTAATGTAATTATGTAACTTTACCTTGTGTATATATGTAAATTTTAGTTTATTAGATCTTATTTAACTAGATTTATAATTGGGTTGTCTCAAGCCTATTGATGGCTTGAATTACAATTACTATTTTTAAGCATACACAAAATCAAAACATTAAATACTGCCATTATTAAGGTAAAAGAATAATTGAATCTGATTTTATTTTCATAATTTAAGGAGAAACAGTTTCCTCATACACTGGAGTTACGTATGAGGTACATTAACATGTATATGTATTTTTTTAAATCTGAGAGAGAGAAAGTCAATCCGAGATCTTATGTAATTAGTTTCATTTAGGATGGATTTATGTTGTTTATACTTTATTTTTACTTTAGCCTATTAATGTCCTTAATATTTTGAATTTATTCATTGGATTTATTTACGATAAGAAGTGTTAATGTATATTAGCTTCTATCATCTACAAAGATTAAATAGATTTATTACTTTATACCTTAATAGTAGAACTATATACTTACTACTTGAAGTTTTAGATTGTTAATTTTAGCATGATTTGGGGATTGAGGGTCCATGCATAGAGAGAGTCCTCCATAAACTTTTGTGTAATAGAATTTATGGTTTGAGATTAAGTGTAATAGAATTTATACCGTTCTTTATTTTATAATTCATCATTTTGCATTCAATATCGCAATATGTTGAAAAATTTGAATCTAAAATTAGATAGAGAAATAACATTTTACAAATTTCATTCAAATAATTAATTAAGATCCCTTTTTGAGTTGTGTTAAAGTTCTTATTTTCAATTTTCCCTTATCCTTATATTTGTTAGATGACATTTTTTTTTGCTTATAGTTTTCATTGTTCTATAATCCAACCCCTCTTTTTTTAGAATTAATCAAATATTACCCAATAATTTTGAACTTTTCAATGGAGGTCAGGGTCATGAAAAAATCAGAGAAGATAATAAATATACTATTACAAACACAAAAGTAATTAGCGTTATGGAAGAAAATTTGAAAAGTATTCTATTTTAAATCATCTCAATAATAAATGAGAATAGTGAGTAAGGAAATTAAAGTATGTGATGAGCTAAAAATACAAGGTGGAATAACAATATTTAATAATCTGTTTTTGGTAGCTAAATTTTATTAATCATCAAAGAGAAATATTATATTTTTTGGTAATATTAATAACAATATTATAAAATTAGGTGAGGTTAGTCTTTGAATTGTAATTAAAAGTTAAAACTTTAAAATTAAGTATGATTTTATTAGGAATATGAACTGAAATATTATTTTAAATTTGAATTAAAAGATAATATTGTGTTCCCACGTCTTAACAGATTAAAAAATTAAATACTACATAACTCGACTAAGTAACAATTATTTATTAACATAATAATTTATTTAAAGTATGTCAATAGCATATAACGAGGAGATTTATTTTCCATATCCTTAAATTGCAACTCTGATATGATCCTAAGGGGTCGTTGGTAGAAGGAATAAGAAGAAGAAATTTGAGTTAAAATTTGAGATTAACTTTATTCCATGTTTGATATAAGGTATTGTTTAATCCCGTAACTATTTTGTCCCACAATTTATATTAGTATGGTGAGATTACTGTCCCATGAGGAGGAAGAGAGAAAATAATCCTATGGGGTATCCCACCTCATAGGATATCTTAGTTATTCCATCCAGTGTACGAAACGATCCGTAAGTGTCTATTAAATTTTTAATATTATATCAAAATATATATCATTGATGATGTTTGATTTAATAATATTGATAGTCATATTTCATACTTCACAAATTTATTGATTTTACATACGTCAATTTGATGAAAAAAATTCTATGAAATAAATAAAATAAAAATAATATGATTAATTTTCTTAATATCGTCCGCGCACCGTGCGGGAAGGTATACTAGTATATACTAAATAGCAAGAAAATCATGCCTATTAATTTGTCAAGTGACAGCTTATAAAGTTGACACGTATATATTTTTAGGACAAGAGAGTTAATAAGTAAAAAATTAGTTAGTAAATGCTAAATATCAAAGATCAAAATAAACATAAAAAACTGATTGTTGAATAAACATGATCTTTTATGAGGAAATGGGGTAGTCTTTTTGGGATTTTCTCTCTCTTTTTAATTAATAGATATTTATTGTTTTTCTTTAAATTTTTAAAATTAAAATGTTACTACAATTTATTAATAAAATTAAAAATAAATCTGAAGCAAACAAAAAAGATAAAAACTAACCTCCAGGCCCTTGCTCTTCGTTAACCCCCATTAACCTAAATGTCAATTATATATATACTAGGTTCCGAAGGCAAGTGTCAGCACGAACCCAATATATATTATTTTTTATCTGAATTTATGTGATATGAATAAAATTAGATAATTAATTATATTTTAAGATTTTTAAGCTGTTAGCTATTGTAATCTATAATACTTTTTCGACATTGTAATTTACTATTTTAAGTTGTTTAATATTATAATTTATAATACTCTTCTTGTTCAAACTTTTATGATATTGATAATCAATTTATATTTTAAAAGTAATTTAATTTTTTAATTATTGTAATTTATAATATTTTTTTCTATTCAATTTAAGAGACACTAACATGATTTCGAGAGTCAATGAAATATCACTATTGAAGAAGCGAAACCGACACGTCTCGAATGCCTTAAAATAATTATTTAGAAGTGATATAGCAAAATTGATATAAAAAATATTTGTGAAATTTTTTTAAGTGGGCTTCATATAAGATGTCAAATTAATTTAAAACATCAAGAGTTAATTTATCATTTTATATTATTTTTACCTTTTTTATTAAATATTATTAATTTTTTAATACTTAGATAACTTATAATAATTACTTAGGGGTGATATAGTAAAATTACGATTGAAACAGCTGAAGCAGACATGTCATAAATATTTATTTTACTTTTTTTTTTAAAATTAAATTTTAATAATGTTTTAATACGTAAATGTCATATAATAATTAATTAAGGGTGATATAGTTAGATTTAGTTTTTGAATCCTTAACAAATTAATTCAATAAATATAATAGTATATTTATATAGTATTTGTTTTATATTTTTTTTTCTGGACAATTAACAATTCAAGCTAAGAAATAGTATATTAGTTTCTAAAAGTGGCAGCCTTAACAAATAGTTAATGGCTAAAGTTTGAATGATGAAATTAAAAATGATTTCAGCTTTCAAATTAAACAAATAGCAACGTGGGTTAATTAGTTTATCTTTTGAAATAAACTTGATCTTTTAAGAAAATGTTACATTTGAAGGAAAATAGGAGAGATTGTAAATTTGTATAAATAGAAAATGCTTAATTAAAAATGTGGGTTTATTTGATTTAATTTAAATCTACATATTATTAAAGCAAGCTTTATTAATTAATCATTTACTTAACATTTAAAATTGTAATAATAAAGTTTCAAACTCTTATACTTTTATTAGTGTAAAATAATTAACAAATATTTTAATATTTATATCTTTAATACAAAAAATTGAAAAGTCAGAAAAAGAAAAATAAGAAAATGGAAAACCATTTCCTAAAGTGAACTACCCCCGTTCACAATGCTCACACGGTTATTCCCATTCCCATACCCCCACGTTACGATGCAGTTATATGCAATACTCAATATCACATACAACTCACAAGCCCTCCATTACGGCATTATATATCCAGATGTGATAAATGTTTAGAGGAGTTAATATGTGCAAATAAGGAGAGGGCATAAGGCTCACGGAATATATATTCTCTGCAACTAAAAAAGAGTATTGCAATTTGCATGCATTTTTCAATTAGAGAGATCAATAATACAACATAATAAGAGGTCAGTCTTATTTCTCTAGGGGAATAACAGGGTACATGAAATAGATACACACGTAACTCTTTCACGGTGTTTAGCATTTGGTTCTGACAAATATCAGCAATCAATAGTTTTGGTAAAGACTAAATTTTTATGATGTCGCGTTCAATCTTCATTCGTTTGTTACGGCTACGACTTTGTTTGACTATAATATTGTAGAAACTCTAAGATCATCGTTATATTTGAAGTATCTTATGTATATTTTATTGGGTCTCTACTAATCTGTCTGTCTATCTATCTATATATATATATTTTGCAGGTGAATGATATGGAATCACCCATGCTAGGACTTAAAGTGTAAAAGATGGCAATGGAATAGATATATTAAATAAAAGTTTCAACTTTATTCATTTCGCAACATTTTTTTTTTTGGTTAAAGGGATGTATAATAATTAATAATTAAGTTGAGTTAATGTTTTGCGGAAATTTTTTATTTTTGAAAGAGTCGCCACTTAATTTTGAAAAGGAATTAAGAAACCTTTATAAAACATTTTAAACGATTCAAAACAGGGAAATCGCTTTAAGTTAGAGATTCTAGATAAGCGGTTCCTATTAACGTTTTAGGAAGGTGTTAGGCACCTAAAACATCCGCTAACTTGCGGTTATATGGACTGTTTGAAAATCGTCTTTTGATTAACTTCGAAAAGATTAATTTGTTGAAATAGTGATTTGATTTTTTCAAAAAAAAAAAAAAGACTTGTGTAAAATAGATTTAGGCGACTTAGTAGGGATTTTAACTAATTCTAAACAAAACTAATAAACAAATAAACACATAAAAGGGGAAGGGAGGAGAAAGTAAAGGATTTAGGCCATTAGGCCCAAATCAACGAGACCTGTCCTAGTCTAGTTGGGCTTCCAACCCATTTCACCTGTCCTAAACTATTTTTCGAGCCTTTGGATCGAGTCTTGCTCCACCTGTATTAAATACAACTTTGGCTTCGAGGCCGAAATAAATGAATAAATAAATGACTAAATGAATAAATAAAACGAAAACAATAATAAAAATTGAGACTTTTCAAGTCTTTTAGTGACCTCATCAATGGGTTTTGACCCATTTTCCTTCTTTGTCTATCTTCTAGCACCCGCATGCGATGTAGTGGACCTTGGGTTTAAACTTTGAACTTGACTCGAAGGGGTGAGCCTCATTTACCCATTACGAAACGCAGGAGGAGAGGAGTCCATTTGGACTCGAGATATTTTTTTGCATGCAAAGAAACGATAAAGAAATTAATATATGTTCAAGGCATAAAAGTGACATATTTCAAAGTAAAAGAAACTATCAAGAACCAATTTTTGAATAACAAGAATAAACACACTTGCACAAGAATGAGAGCCAACAAATAAAAAATCCAAAGCAAAAGTTTCACAATCATACTATGCATGAGTCAAAAATATCCAAATAATTTTATTTAGACGCAAAAGTTCGAACTTTCTTATCATTTTGAAAAGATAACATGCGAACAAAGAAGAATAAACATCTTGGATGAAAAATAAAGCTAGCACTTCATATCTTATATGAGGGTTTTGAAATTCATTAAAATAATTAGTAAGCAAATGACAAATTCTTAACTTAACTAATTACTATTTTTATTAAGGCGCAACAAATAATAATAACTATTCTTCCAACATAAAATAAACAACTTTACATGCTAAAAAAACATATCTACCAACAATAAGTTTAAACAAGACATGAGTATTGTTTTTCAAGTAAAGATCTAAACTTTATCCAAAATAATCAAAGAATAAAGTAAAAAAAAGAGAAACAATCAATATTATCTATTCTTTTCAACATAAAGAAAATAACTTTACATGCTAAAAACAAATATATCTACCAATAATAAGTTTAAACAAGACATGAGTATCGTTTTTCAAGTAAAGATCTAAACTTCATTCAAATAATCAAAGAATAAGGTGAAAAGGCAAAACATTCAACATTAACTATTCTTCTAAACATAAAAAAAATAACTTTACATACTAAAAATAAATATATCCAATAACAATGAGTTTAAAAAAAGCATAAATACATCTTTTAAGCAAAGATTGAAACTTTATCCAAAATAATTAAAGAATAAAGTCAAAAAAGGCACATACAACTATTGCTAGCTCATTTTTATATCATGAACATGAAAATAATTAGAATATCGATACCAAAACGTCCTAGGGCCTTCAAGGCCATCTACAACATACAATCCCAACAAATAAAATTATATCTACGAACTACGAAGAAGAAAAAAGATAAAGAGAAAAATGATAATAAAAACTAAAATAATAATAAAAAAGAAGAAGGTGTATTTACCTTTAAGGGGGGCAGCAAAATGAGACTACGAGTTTCGTTGGAATCAACCACCACCGAAAAACATCGCCGGCAATTCAAAAATTTTGATTAGCCGATCAACTTTATGAAACAAAAATTTTTACTAAATAAAAATAACTAAATTTGCTCAAAAAGATTTTTTTTCCCCTTTCTAGGTTTTTTTTTTCTTCCTTCTCCCTTCCTCTCTATACCAAAGTAGTGATAGTATTTATAGGAGAGAATGAGGTATTTTTTTCCCTTTTCCACCAATGTGGGAGAAAAGTATTTATAGGAAAGGATAGAGATTTATTTCTTGTCATCTACCAATGTGGGAGAAAAAGCATTTAGGGGGGGTTTTTGGAATGTAAAAGTTAAAGATAAAGTGAGGTGGAAGATAATGTGGAGGGAAATAGTACAATGTAGTACAATCTTTGAATTTCAAAATTAAAAAAGGACAAAGTTGGGGGAATAGTACAATTTGAATTTAGTTTTTGATGGGAATTGGGTAAAAGTTATGAGAGTTCTTGAGAATTTTGGGGTTATTTAAAATATAACCCTAATTGGAATTTAAAATTTAGCCATATTTATTTATTTTGACCAAATTAAAAATTAATTGACGAATTGCATTGCAATTATGACTAATTTTTAATTATGGTCAAATCTAATAGATTGGCTAAATTAAATTAAAATTCGATACGAATTAATACCTTTTTTTTTTATCCCGAGCTTCTTGATTTAATAAAATGAATGCATATTTATCCAAATAAATTATTTTTGAGAATAAATTATATTTAAATTAAGATTTTTATCATTTGAATTTATTTTCAAGATAAGCCTTAATTAAATCCAATATTTTGTAAAATAAATATTTAAGTAACAAATTATATAATCTCGTATAACTGAACACGATAGTATATAATCGCTACTTAAAATGACAAAATCACGTATGAAAAATATTTTAAGTCTTTTTTATTTGGATGAAATAATTATGTTGGTTTATTAAAAACTGAAGAAACTCAGGATTAAATTTAGTCGTAGAGGGCAAAAATTAGGTGTCAACAATAATTATGATAATTATGTGGCCTCCAAGGCGAGCAAACGAAACGACAACAGTAGTAATAATTTTTCTGTTTCAAAAAAAAAAACCTTTGTCATTCTCTTTTCACTATTGAACTCTTCTTTTCCAAAAATAGGCCCAATCTTTTCCTTTACCCTTCACCAATTGCCATTTATTTTTCTCCTCAAACCATTAGATATGCTATTTCAAATAAAAAATTTAAGATTTTCATTAGACTGGCGGCGAATGATCGATATGAAGTCGTCATTAATCGGAGAAGACAAAAGAACAATTCTTCTGATGACATCTTCATGAAATTCTTTTGGGGTAACGGAATACAATAGGTAGTTGAGGTGGTCAGCGGAAAAGCTTTTGATCAAACCAGATTGTGTTCCAAATGACACACTTGACAACAGAAAGAGTTTCAATGGATGGAAGGTTGAACTTTTTCCCAGAAAGTGGGTTAAGTAGAAACATTTGACAATCTTTTTGATATATAAACAAGCCACCCTTGATATGATAATCCATATCCATAATATTGGGAATCAACATCAGGTGTCATCAATTGCTCCACACATCCTTTCAGCAAGAAGATTTGCAACTAGCGAGGATTTTCTATGAGGAAGGCCCAACGCGCGTACCAACACATCTTTTTAGCAAGAAGATTTTCTATGAGGAAGGCAAAACGCGTGTACCATCAAGGAAGAACTCATCACCATAGGTGAACTAGAAAAAGAGTGATGTGTTTGTTTATTGTTTAGCCAAAAGAAATAGAGAGTATTTCTATGTGGGAGGCAACTATCGAGTATTGTTCAGAAAAGTGATAGCATCATCTCTCAATGGCCTCTATTTCAATTTATTTTTTTTCTCCTTTCTTTGAGCTTTTTCCTATTTTTTTTCTTCTTTTTACCCTATTATATATAAATGTAATTCAAAGAAAGCAATTTTACTTTTCCTACTTTATGAATAAATTGATATAAATTTCTTATACTTGAAATGAGATTTGTTTTATTATAATATTCTTTGTGGCCAGAATTAATTAAGTTCAAAAGTATTATTTGTAACGATTTACAATTATTTGTTCTTATTTTGAAGTCTTTCTGTTCTTATAAAATTTTCAATTCGATTGATTTTTATATATTTTGAGGCATATCATAATTAAGTGCATGACTTTTTAAAATTAAATTACATGCATGATTGAATAAAAAAAATTGTAGCGTGTGAATTTTTAGAATATGTCTACATAATTTAAGAAAATAAATTTAAAGTATTAAATTTAATTTAATTACATTAAATCTTTTTCTAAAAAAAAGAAAATTTAAAACATTACACTTGAATATTGAAAATTTTACATATTTAATAAAATTTTAAAGTATTACTGCGCGAAGCGTGGCTCATTTCACTAGTTGATTATATAAATTAGTTGAATACAATCGAATTGTCAAATTCAAATCTTTGATATTATATTTTGTTTTCCTATTTCTTTTCTCATGTTTTTGACATGCCTTTCTTTTCATTTATAAGTTCATCCAAGTTGTACAGAAATTTTATATTTATGTATTCAAATTGATTATATAAATTAGTTGAATACAACCAAATTGTCAAATTCAAATCTTCGTATTATTTTTTTTCTCTACTTTTTTCATTTTACCTTTCTTTTCTATATTTTTTTGGTTTCATTTTACTTTAATATTCCCACGTTAATTTTGCACATTCCTCAATTACACTTAATACAATTGACAAATTGTTATGAAATATAAAGTAAATACAAGAAGAATAGAGAGAAGAGAGGAGACGTCTTTATTTCTCATGAGAATTCTTGATGGATTAATTACAATGAAGGAAAACTCCTCTATTTATAGGGTAAAACTAACCTTGGGGTTTCTAACTTTTTCATAAATAGACATTCACTACATATGATAAGTAAACATCCACTATATATATGATAAAGTAGACATTCACTATATATAGTAATATACTAGTTTCACTCAGGTCCGTGCTAAATCCGGGCCCAAATTCAAGATAGAAAAATAAAATATCGATTTATATAATATTTTTGTCTTATAATTAATATTATTTAATGAAATATTAAACATGCTTTTTTGGTAAGTATTCATAATTATTTAAGTTCATAATCATATAATTGGATAATATAAATTAGAATATTGATTTTGAGAAATAAAGTATTGTTAGAGAATTAGATATATTAAAAATTAACATGATTTAAAGTATATAAATAATGTTTGAAAATAGGTATATAAGTAATTATGATTCGACAAAAATAATAAATCAAAAAATGCCATACTTTTATGAATTTGTTAGTATAGATAAAATAAATTTATTTTGGTAAAAAAAAAAATTCTTCTTATAGAATTATTTAATAGAATAAATATTTCTATGGCTTCAAGTTTATATTAAAATAATTATAACATTAATTTAAAGCCTTAACACAATTAACTTAACAATGATTAGTTAGGATATTAAATAGTAATTGGATTACAATAAAACATTACTCATTTACTTATCATATTTATTTTCTTACACACCTCTTAAAGAATAAACTATTCGCCAATTTTAATTATTAATTTACTTTTTTTCATGTCTACTTTAAAAATAATAAATACAAGATATTATTTGTTAAGTTGCCCTATTTAGTACTTATATTTTTTAAAAAGAAAAATTAAATAATATTTTTTTAAAATTCAATGGTGTAAGCAAAAATTATTGCAAACTTTAATTTTGTATTAAAATTTATTTTGGCACAATATTTTTCAAGTTAAAGTGATTGTTTTTAACAAATTAAAGAAGTTGTAATTAAAAGGCAATTCAATAAATAGCAATAAGAAATCAATTATAAAAGACCAAGTGGAGATGGTCTTACCAAAAAAAGGAGAGGACAAAAATAAAAATATACAAGAAAAGGACACCATCAATACACTATAAATTTTGACATGTGTAGCAACTTTACTTCACAAAAGAAGTGAAATATCTAAAAAGTCCTTGTGAGGACTACCAAAATTTATGATTCTCCCTTATATATAAGTATAATTTATAACACTCCCTTTGAATATCTAATTGATAGATAATGTGCCTCCTTAAAACATTACTAGGAAAAAATCAGTGGGAAAAAAAATCTAGTAATGAAAAAAGAGTACGCATCTTTAGCTGTCTCATTAAAAATCTTACAAGAAAAATCCAGTGGGACAAAATCTCGTAAGGAAAAAAGAGTACAACGCGTATTAACTCTCCCTAATGAGAACATCCTTGAGACTTTGCATCCCGATCTTGTGCATCATCTTTTTGAAAGTTGCAATTGAACGAGACTTGGTGAATAAATCAGCCATGTTGTCACTTGAACGAATCTGTTGCACGTTAATATCATAATTCTTCTGAAGCTCATGTATGTAGAAAAGCTTTGATGAAGTGTGCTTCGTTCTATCTCCTTTCATGAATTCCACCTTAAGTTGTACTATACACGCTGCATTATCTCCATATAAAATTGTGGGTACATTGTCACATTTCACACCACATTTTTCTCAAATGAGATGTATCATGGATCTCAACCATACTCATTCTCGGCTTGCTTCATGAATAGTTATTATCTCAGCATGATTCGATGAAGTGTCTAGATAGACTACTTTGTATATCTCCAAGATATGGTAGTATCCTGTAAACACATTGCATGTTTGAGACCAAGATTTATGCGGGTTAAATAAATACCCAGCATCAGCATAATTAACAAGATCGAGGCTGCAATCTTTAGAATAAAATAAAAATATGTGTTTGATCCCATTTCAATATCTCATAGTAGGATCAAAATTATACCTTCTAATAAATTAACCAAAAAAGGTTATATTAGGTCTTGTAGCATTTGTAAGATACATTAGTACATCAATTGTACTAAGATATGACACTTCATAACCAATTCAATTCGGTATATTTCTCATGTCAGCAAATAATCTATTATTTTTGAAAACTCTCCATGATTTTCAATAATTTTCAAGCTATAAGCTTATGTAATCTAAGGATTATAAATAAGTTTTCCAGAAACTTTTATTTGCTTCAAACAGTTTGAATCCTTAGAAATATTCAATACTTCATATGTGACATCTTCAAGTGTTTGGATTGCAAATCAAATAAGTTTTATGCTTACTAAGATGCATCCTTTCATGTCACTTGATAAATGTTTCTACTTCAGCCTGCTTAAATTAACATAGAATTCAAATCCTCGTAATCTTTTACAATATTGCGCCAATATTGTATCAAAGATATCATCGACGGTTTCTTATTTTGTATCAATTAGCAATGTGACATACCATTTTGAGACCTCATCACTTCATTATTTTTGGTATATAGACACGTAGTGCTGAAAATTAACTGAAAACAAAAATAAAATAAACAAAAGGACTAATTTTATTTTTTTGAATCTTGTGAGTACAATTCTGTTGTTCTCTTGATTCTTTTCTCCTAAGATTTTTCGTGATTTTAGGGCCATCAGTAACGTGTTTCTCGAACGTAGGATGATCTGTTTATGAATATCCCATGAATGAATTTGTGGGATATTGGAGATGGTGATCTTATTACTAATACCCATCAATTTATGAGATATTCAAGATGTCTGTTTTAGGGAATATGTTATGACCAAAAAACGAGGTTCATGATGGCACTTGTCGCAGCTTACCTTGACAAGTAAGCCTATCACCCAAACTGATACGAAAAGAGGAAAAGACATAAATATCCCAAGGTAAGGCTTCTAGAATGAGGACGAACCATATAAGTAATCATAACAATAAAAAAAGAACTTATCCAAAATACCAACCATGCCCAAAACCAGATGTCAATAGTGTAAGAACTACTAATACAATCCAAGAGTCAAATACATCGAAAAAATAACCACAAAGGAATAATAACTGTCTCTGAATACAAAGAAAGACATAACTACTATAGAAAGATAGAGGTGAACTTCGGACGCATGAATGTCCAACCGCTACCTTGGAAGCTCCAACAATCTCCCGAATCAAGCAAGTTAAGGCGCACTCGAGCTAGGACCTGCACTGAAAGGGCGCACTAGGTATGAGTACGGTCCACTTGTACTCAGTAGGTATCATGGCCGACCAAGCAAAGTAGTAAATAAAGCATATAAAATATACACTAAGGGCATGTTACCTGCAATCAGAAAATGTCCCACAATGGTAGCCCACACCGCTTGCACTAACATTTCTAATATATCTCACATATATTACATTAACACACCAAGATATAGAATACAAGTATACATTACGTCACATATAAATAGAACAAGAGAGAACATGTAGATACAAGATCATCAAATACAAGTAAAGGAGGGTAAGACAAATACATAGATGACAAAGTCAATAAGGCAATACAACACAACATAAACACAATAAAGTAAGTGTAATGTATATGATGATGATGCATGAGGTCGTCGCACAACCTCTGGGATCGTCGTACAATCCCCGTATACACCTACGGAGGTAAGACTCCCAATGTAAGACCCATGGTGGGTTCGTCAACCCATATATAATCCACATATCTCATATCTCCTTTTTGGCACATCCCTCGAAAAGGGTTTTATAAGGTGTTACAATATCTTTTAAAAAGGCATTGCCAGTGTTTCTCAGATGTTGCCACGGTGGTACCAATGTTTCATGAATGAGTATGATATGAAGATGTAATACTCACAACCAATCACAATGAGTATTTCCACAACCAACCACATGATATATTTCCACAACCAACCACAATAATACATTCCCACAACCACATAAGCCAATATCCACTTATTATTTTCATTTCATCCATGAATTTCCACATGTATCATATGTCAATAAAATATGAATATAATCATAATACACCAATGGTACCACATTAAACAACACAATACAATTATTCACATGTATTCAAGGTTATCAATATAACATAGGACCCCACACGATCACAAATATCACATAATATCTCAATTTCGATAATTACATCACATATAAGCCCTCACACGAGCACAAAACATAGATAACCATTTTTCATGATTAGTTCCCACCCTTAACATGCATTTTGTGTCATGTAACGCCTTAAAAGCTGATCCCGAGATGTCACATGGTGCCCAAGACTACGAGTAGCCTTAAGCTAACCTTGTTTGCATACTATTGAGCCTAAATCTTATAAAAATGGAAATATAGACATAAAATTCATGTTGAATGCAAAAAATGTCTATAATATCTGAGAATAGTCTGAACATAATATCCGAAGCATCAAACCTGAATAATGTGCATCACAACTAATAGTCTGACAAGCCTCTACTGCTAATACTAGAGAGTCGCTGGGAAAAATCACCAGCTAACTCGAACTGTCTGAAAAGAAATGCTAAAAACTCATAAACTGATAAACTGCAAAATCTGAATGAATAAGTCCCCGAAATATGAGGACTCACCAACTGTCGGATGTAGATGGAGATGCTCGAACTACTCAAGTTGCTGATACTGAGCACCCGAACCTACATTATGAGATAATGTAGCACATAGACGTATATATGGATCAGTACTTTGAGGATGTACTGAGTATATAGGGGTGATATGCATAAGTAAAACATCATTTCATAATCATTATTTATAAAACCATGCATACTAAATGTAAATGACTCACATAAGATGGAATATCTGAAACACTGAAAATAATAGTCATGAATAACAAATTATACTTTATGAATCTAGTGAGCCATAACATTTAGTTCTAAAAAGCTATACTCGTATTCTCCCTTTAAATCATATTGTCTAAGTGTAGAAGGGCTCACTCTAAAATATTAAAGCTAAAATCTATAACTATTATCATTTCTGTAAAGCATAATCTGAGTAAACTGTGAGCCTTTACACTTAGTTTCTAAAAGCTTTTCTGTTATTCTTTGCTATTAAGGAGAATAGTTTATCTTTCATCTGAAGGGAAATACTTTAAAACTGTTCTGAAAATCTTTACTATTAAGTTGTAGGGAGGTTCACTTAACCGACATAAACCATGCGAGCTAGTAAGACCTGCACCCAAGGAAAAGTACTGCCATACCTTATCAGCACATTGACTACATAGAGTCCAATGTCTCGTCCTCCTAAAGAAGAAACCTCACGTTGGGGAGAGGTTTCATACTCTTGCCAGGGAGTATAACCTCAGCTAAAGTGATCATAACTCTGCCCACTATGGGCACTTATTCTTAATCCTACGGTGGCACGTAGTTCTGGGGCATGAGACCTTGGAATCATATCCAATTCGATGCTAAATACTACTCCCTTTAAATTTGCTACACTCATCTAGTGGAAATTCACTTAAAACTCGCATACGGGTTTATCATAAAACTGGTTATGCATTTATCTGAATAAATCTATAAATGAAGCTATATTGCTTCTTGTAATCTGTGAGAAATCTATAAAGTAGATTCCAAAACTTATCTGAGGATCAAAATATCAAAACTTTATTGTAAATCTAATATAATCAGCTCATAAGATGCTTAAAGCATTATCTTTCTCAAAATCTCAACATATATACTTGGGGCTTAGTAACCTATGTATCAAACTCATGTCAAAACATCATAATAATCATGCTTGATAATAGAAACAATGACAATTCATCTAAAAATCTGAAAATTACTGCAACAAGCATGAAAATATGGAAATAGACATGCAATTCATCTTCAAAATATCTCAAAAACTCATAACTTTGCAAATAGAAATGATGGGTATGAACCCTAATTCAAATCTCATGTAATTTTATTCAAAATCATGCAAATTTGTGATTGAAAATTAATTTTGGGCACAAGAATGGAAGAATTATCCTTGTTCATAAATCTCACATACCTTGATTGATGATTAGATGAAGGAACCTTGAATTTTTGGATTCCTATTGGGTTCTTGATGATGGGTTCTTGATTACCTTGTCTTGGAAATCTCCAATTTTAAGCTTTCTTGGAGAATCAATGGAGGATTTTGATTTCTTGGAGAAGAAACTTTGGACCTCTAGGGTTTTGTTTGAGAGAAAATTGATGAATAATGAGCATAATAGGTTTAGAATGAGTTTAATCTTGTGTTTGAACGGATTGGGGGCTTGGGAATTGTTCAAAATACCCTTTTTAAACTTCTAGACGAAATTGGAAAAATGAACTGGGGTCCCAATTCAATGGGCCACCGCGACGCATCACTATCGCGGTGGCTCACTGGAATTTGACAACTGAGAAATTGGGGACCTCCGCGACACGGATCTATCGCGTTGTCCCACAGAATTTTGACAATTGGGACCTGAAACTTCAACGCAACGCGCCACTATCGCGGTGCCCTATAGGAATGCCATTTTGGCCTTTGGCGCGATGCGCCACTATAGCGTTGGGCTACTGGAAATTGACAAATGGGAAAATTGACCTCTCTGCAATGCGCCAATATTGCGGAGGTCCACTGGAAAATGACAATTCTGAATTTAACCACCTCCGCGACGCGGTGACTGCCCAGGTGGCACACTGTCAACTTAAAAAATGTCATAACTCCTTCACCGAGTGTTGGAATTGGGCGAATTTGGTATCAATGGAAAGCTTATTCAATTTCCCACACCATATAAAGTCTAAATCTAAAGAATTCCACACGAAATAAATACTATTTATTTTGGAATCTATTCCTTAACATTCTAAGGACGAATTTAATCTAAGAAGAGTACGAGGTATTACATATCATCATTTACTACCCAGCCCAGTCTGAAAGAGTTAAGCCATAACCTACCTCAAAAGCCGAAACTAGTCTGCTACACTTGAACCCGCAACCTTACTTTTCACGAATAATTCCGAACTCCTCTAAAAACATCAAATATGAAATCTACGCGTCAGAAAAAACCAACAACACTCGTATTGACTACTTTTGATTCCGGGTCAAAATGGACCTCCAAAATAGGTTTTCAAAAAAAAAAGGGCAAAAATCAAAACTTTACTTCAAAAATATATTTCCCATATTTTTAGAAATCTACAGCTGAAAACCCAAGTTAAATTGAGTAAAAAACGAGGTTCAAATCGAAGAAAAATAATTTTTGAGTTTTATCGGGTAAAATCTTTGAAATTCAGGTTAAAGTCAAGAATTGGAGTTGTTTTGAAGGTTAAATTGATGAAAAACTAGTAATTATAAGATAAACATATTATTCAAGTGAAGGGGGTGAAATTTGGATTAAATATCATGCCCTAAGATTTTTGAGGTTTTGAGAAATTTATCAAGAAATTACTAAGAAAAAAGATGAATTCTTACCTTAAATCCTTAATAAAACCAAGAAAAAGGTGTTAATCTAGCTTCCCAATCTCTTACAAACTTTAATTTTAAGCTCCCACACTATTTTAGGATTTAACTCCCAAGAGCCAAGATGAAAAATGAGCAAAATGGGCCAAAAAAGGTGAAAAATCTGCTATTTATTGCAGATTTTCTGCAATAGCTATTCAATTTTTTTTTCTGAGTCAAAATGAACTTCGACGGGGTGCCCGAAATTTGTTCAGAGTACGATATACACAAAAGAACTATGCAACCATACTAAATTCGATGTTTCAGATGCGATGGAGATATCATATTTTCAAAAAGACGTCGTTTTCACAAAGTTGACCCCCGAAACCCGAAATTATAATTTTCCAAATCAAGGGTTGAAATGAGATTTAAAAGCCATAAAATCATACCAAATATGCTAACACCCTAAAATCGACATTCTAAATCTGCTGGGAAAATTGGATTTTCCATCCGAGGTCTTTTCGATGAATGTAGGTCCCACACTCATATTTCTAATTTTTCAACTTTTCTATCAATAGGTCGAATGAGCTCGGGTGCACGGGGACCCAAACCAAAGGTCTACCTAGCCTAAAATTGATATTCCAAAGCTGTCGGCGCAGTCCGTTCGGTCATCCATCGAACGGATCAAAAGATATCCACATAAGTCCAAAATAAGGCTCTCAAAGCCATAAAAAACCACAATATTGCATAAATGATACCAAAATGCATCGAAAATCATGCCAATCACTCCCACACTCTAGAAATATCATCATGCAACTACGAGGAGGGGTAAAATAGTCAATTCACATAAAGTCATAAATTTCACATATTTCATCAAATTTTTAGGTCGTTACATCATCCACCACTAAATATCTAGTTTGTCCTCGAACTAAGGAAAAAGAAATACCTGAATCAGCCAAGAGCTAGGGACAAGAACTACGCATAATAGACTCGACCTCCCAAGTAGCTTCATCTATAGGTTGATGTCGGCACTGGACCTTAACCACAGGGATCACTCTAGAGCGCAATCGCCTAACATCCCTAGCCAAAATGGAAATCGGCTTCTCCACAAAGAACAACCGCTCATCTAACTGAACCGACTCCCAGTGAAAGATAGGAGACTCATTTGAAATATAACGATGAAGCATAGAAACATGAAAAACTAGAGAACAGCTGATAGATCAAGGGGAAAAGACCACTCATAATCCACATCACCAACAGTCCGAAGAATCTCAAATGGACCAATATACCTGGGGCTAAGCTTGCCTCTATTCCCAAACCTCATCACACCCTTCATGGTGAAACTCGAAGGAAAACACGATCACCAACACCAAATCTCAATCTATGAAGTCTGCTATTAGCATAACACTTTTGCCTACTCTGAGCCACTCTAAGTCTATCCCGAATGACCTGAACCCTATCCAAAGACTCACGAAGCAAGTCCGTACCTCGAGGTCTCATCCTAGAAATATCAAACCAACCTACTGGGGAGCGACAACGCCTCAAAATGAGCCATATCAATACTGGAATGGTAGTTATTGCTATATGTAAACTCTGCTAAATCCAAATACTGCTCCCACTGGCCACCAAAATCTATCACGCATGTGTGAAGAATATCCTCCAAAATCTGGATATTTCGCTCTGATTGGCCATCAGTCTGGGGTGAAATGCTATACTAAGATCAACCCGAGTACTCAACTTATACTGAAAAGTCTTTCAAAAGTGAGATGTGAACACAAAACCTCGATCTGAAATAATGGACACCGACGCACAATCTCACAAATAATGATAGGGGCTAACCTCTAAGCACTGAATGAGACCTGAACCAAAATAAAATGAGATGACTTGGCCAATCAATCCACGATGACCCAAACACTATCAGAACTATGAGAAGTACGAGGCAACCCAGTCACGAAATCCATAGTGATCCGTTCCCAGTTCCACTTAGGAATGGGTAACCTCTGAAGCAACCCACCAGGTCTCATATGCTCGGATTTCACTTGCTGGCAATAAAGGTAATAAGCTATGAAATACACTATATATCACCTCATACCACCCTACCAGCAGTGCTCCCTTAAATCAAGATACATCTTAGTCACACCAGGATGGATAAAATATCTGGAACAATGAGCCTCCTCCACGATCAACCTAATCCAATCACCACTCTCGGTATACAAACTTAACCCCAATCCTCAAAACTCTATCTGAATCAAGTAAGGCTTCTTTAGACTCCCTACTCAACATCTTATCGCAAATCAAGCTCAATCCAACATCGTCAAACTAATGAGCTCAAATTTGCTCCATCAAAGAAGATTTAGCCTTCACAAATGCCAAAACACACCCTGGTGTTGAAATATCAAGCCTAACTATCTGGTTAGCTAAAAACTGAATCTCTAAGGCCAAAAGCCTCTCCTGGGTCATAAGATGTGCCAAGCTACCCATGCTAGTCGACTTTTGGCTCAAGGCATCCGCAACCACATTAGCCTTGCCCGAATAGTAGAGGATAGTTAAGTTCTAATCCTTAAGAAACTCAAGCCAACGGTGCTACCTCATATGAATATCTCGCTGAGTGAAGAAATACTGAAGGCTATGATGATCTGAGAAGATCTCACAACGAACTCGATTCATGTAGTGCCTCCACAACTTCAAGTTAAACGCAATTGCACATAACTCCAAATCATGGGTTGGATAATTTCTCTCATGAGGCTCCAATATTGATGAGATGCATACACAATTACCTTGCCCTCCTGCATCAACACAACACCTAACCCAATATTTGAAGCATCACAAAAGATAATAAAGCTCACGCCCTTCTTGGGCAAAGTCAATATAGGATCTGAAGTCAACAAGTCCTTGAGCTTTTGAAAGCTCACCTCACAAGCATCAGACCACTAAAAGGAAATCTTCTTCTGAGTCAACTTGGTCGATAGAGCTGCAATGGATAAAAACCCTCAACAAAACGCTGATAATGACCTGCCAAGCCAACAAAACTTTGAATCTCGGTGGGCAAAATAGGTCTAGCCCAATCACGAACCACTATAACCTTGGCTAGATCAACTATAATACCTTTCTTAGTCACTACATGACCCAAGAAAAAAATAGACTCCAACCAAAACTCACACTTAGAGAACTTAGCATACAACTTCTCATCCCTCAATCTTTAAAGCACAATTTACAAATGCTCCTCATGCTCAACCTCACTCTTGGAATAAACCAAAATATCATCTATAAATACCATAACAAAAGAGTCAAGACACGGTTGAAACACCCGGTTCATTAGTCAACCCAAAGGACATAACCAAGAACTTATAATGACCATATCAAGTCTGAATGATAATCGGAACTCAAATCAATCTTCGAAAACACCGCAGCACCCTAAAGCTGATCAAATAAATCAACAATGCAAGGAAGAGGATACTTATTCTTAACAGTCACCTTATTCAACTGCCGATATCAATATACATCCACATAGACTTATCTTTTTTCTTTGTAAACAAGACAGGTGATTCACTAGGTCAGATAAATCCCTTATCCAATAATTCCTGCAACTGATCCTTCAGTTTCTTCAACTCTGCTAGGGCCATCCTATAAAGAAGAATAGAAATAGGCTTGATGCCCGGCTCAACATCAATAATAAAATCAATATCTCGATCCGAAGGCATACTAGGCAAGTCCGTAGGAAACACAATCATAAACTCACGGATGACACCGACAGAATCCAAGGAAGAAGGCGAAACAACAATGGCGTCGTGAATATGGTCCAAGTAAAATAAACATCCCCTCTCAATCAATTTACGAGCCTGAACATAAGATATAACCCTCTTAGGACCCGAATTAAATGTACCCTTTCAAGCTATCCTTGTCACACCAACCAAAGTTAAAGTCATAGTCTTAGCAAAATAATCTAAGACAACATGATAAGGAGCCAACCAATCCATACCCAAAATAACACCAAAATTGACCATATCTAACACAAGCAAGTCTACCAAAGTCTCTCACCCGGCAAAAGTCACAACACAAGATCAGTACGCCCAATCCACTACTAAAGAATCACCTACCGAGGTAGATACATGAATAGGCATGGCAATAGGCTCCCTAACAGAATCAAAACCTAAAGCAAAATATACAGACACATAGGAGAAAGTTGATCCAAGATCAAATAATACAGATACAGGTCTAAAATAAATAAAACGATACCTGCGATCACAGCATCTGAAGCCTCCATCTCAGATCTGACTGATATAGCGTAACACTGTCCATGACTACCAACTGGCTAAGTAGCCCCATGACTACCAACATAGGCTCTACCATCCCTATCTTTTGCACCTTTAGTATAACCCCTATCCCTCACAGATGAAATAGGAGTAGTCTAAATACTCAGCGAGGACAGTCCTTTGCCGCATGGCTAGTCTCATTACATACATAGAAAACTCTAAACTTGCCCTGACGGCCACCCTGCACTGCTGAACTAGAAGACCCACGAGA
>NC_061121.1:14088425-14102220 GCF_002878395.1 Capsicum annuum
TCATAATCTAAGACATTCCACATGAAAAATTTATGATTCATTCTAGAATATAGAACCCAACACGTTTACGCACAAAATTTCAACGAAAAATTTCCCGGGGTATTACAAATACCAATTTATCACAACCCAAAAATGAGGATCACGACGAAACTTGTCACGGCGTACCTTGACAAGTAAGTCTATCACCCAAACTGATACGAAAAGAGGAAAAGACATAAATATCCCAAGATAAGGCTTCTAAAACAAAACCGAACAATATAAGTAATCATAACAACACAAAAACAACTTATCCAAAATACCAACCATGCCCAAAACCAGATGTCAATAGTGTAAGAAGTACTAATACAATTCAAGAGTCAAATACATTAAAAAAATAACCATATTGAAATAATAACTGTCTCCGAATACAAATAAAGACATAACTACTATAGAAAGATAGAGGTGAACTTCAGACGCATGAATGTCCAACCGCTACCTTGAAAGCTCGAACAATCACCCGAATCAAGCAAGTTAAGGCGCACTCAAGCTAGGACCTGCAGCGAAAGGGCGCAGTAAGAAAGAGTATGGTTCACTTATACTCAGTGGGTATCATAGGATGACCAAGCAAAGTAGTAAATAAAGCATATAAAATATACACTAAGGACACGCCACCTGCAATCAAAAAATATCCCAGAACGATAGCCCACACCGTTTGCACTAATAGTTCTAATATATCTCACATATATTACATCAACACACCAAGATATAGAATACAAGTATATATTACGTCACATATAAATAGAACAAGAGAGAACTATAGATACAAGATCATCAAATACAAGTAAAGGAAGGTAAGACAAATACATAAATGACAAAGTCAATAAGTCAATACAACGCAACATAAACACAATAAAGTAAGTGTAATGTATATGATGATGATGCACGAGGTCATCGTACAACCTCCGAGATCATCGCACAATCCCCGTATACACCTATGGAGGTAAGCCTCCCAACGCAGGACCCATGGGGGGTTCATCAACCCGTATATAATCCACATATCTCATATATCATTTTTGGCATATCTCTCAGAAAGGGTTTTATAAGGTGTTACAATATCTTTTAAAAATGTATTGCCAGTGTTTATCAGATGTTGCCACGGTGGTACCAATTTTTCATGAATGAGTATGATATGAAAATGTAATGCTCACAACCAATGGCAATGAGTATTTCCACAACCAACCACAACGATACATTCCCACAACCATATAAGCCAATATCCACTTATTATTTTTGTTTCATCCATGAATTTCCACATATCTCATATGATAATAAAGTATGAATATAATCACAATACACCAATGGTACCACATTAAACAGCACAATACAATTATTCACATGTATTCAAGGCTATCAAGATAACATAGGACCCACACGGTCACACATATCACATAATATCTCAATTTCGACAATTACATCACATATAAGCCTCCACACTGACACAAAACATAGATAGCCATTTTTCATGATTAGTTCCCACACTTAACATGTATTTTGTATCATTATTTACTATCCAAGCCAATCTGAAAGATTTAAGCCATAACCTACCTCAAAAGCCAAAACCGGTCTGCTACACTTGAACCTACGACCTTACTTTTCATGAATGATCCCAAACTCCACTAAAAATATCAAACCTACAATCTACGCATCAAAAAAAAACCAATGACACCTATATTGACTACTTTTAATTCGGGGTCAAAATGGACCATCAAAATGGGTTTTCAAAAAAAAAAGGTTCAAAAACATGTTCCCATATTTTTAGGAATCTACAGCTGAAAATCCAAGTTAAATCGAGTGAAAAACGAGGTTTGAATCGAATAAAAACTATTTTTGAGCTTTACTGAGTAAAATCTTTAAAATCCGGATTAAAATCAAGAATCGGAGTTGTTTTGAAGGTTAAATTGATGAAAAACTAGTAATTATAAGATAAAAATATTATTCAAGTGAAAGGGGTGAAATTTAGATTTAAAATCATGCCCTAAGATTTTTGAGATTTTGAGGAATTTATCAAGAAATTACTAAGAAAAGTGTTGAATTCTTACCTTAAATACGTAATAAAACCAAGAAAAAAGTGTTAATCTAGTTTCTCAAGCTCTCACAAACTTTACTTTTAAGCTCCCACACTATTTTAGGGTTTAACTCCCAAGAGCCAAGATGAAAAATTAGCAAAATGGGTCAAAAAGGGTGAAAAATCTGCTATTTATTGCAGATTTTCTGCAATAGCTGTACAAATTTTTTTCTGAGTAGAAATGAACTTCGACGGGGTGCCCGGGATTCGTTCGGAGTTCGATATACATAAAAAAACTATGCAACCATACTAAATTTGACATTTCGAACGCGATGGAGATATCATATTTTCAAAAGAACAACGTTTTCACAAAGTTGATCCCCAAAACCAGAAATTAGAATTTTCCAAATCGAGGGTCGAAATGAGATTTAAAAGCCGTAAAATCATACCAAACATACGAACACCCTAAAATCGACATTATGGATCTGCTGGCGACGTCGTATTTTCCATCCGAGGTCTTTTCAATCAAATATGAATCCCACACTCATATTTCCAATTTTTCAACTTTCCGATTAATAGTTCGAATGAGCTCGGGTGCACAGGGACCTGAACCAAAGGTCTACCTAGCCTAAAATCAATATTTTAGAGTTGTTGGCGTAGTCCATTCATCTATCCATCGTACTGATCAAACGATATCCATATAAGTCCAAAATAAGGCTCTCGAAGCCATCAAAAACCACAATATTGCATAAATGATACCAAAATACATCAAAAATTATGTCAATCACTCCCGCACCTTAAAAATATCATAATACAACTACAGAGAGGGGTAAAATAGTTAATTCATACAAAATCCCAAATTTCATATATTTCATCAAATTTTTAGGTCGTTACAGAATATGTTATCCTTTAAATAGGCAGGATTAAGGGTAAAGTAGCCTCCTAGAAATGAACCCTAACAGAATTTGGATTCTTTTTTAAGAGTTCCACAAATTTTAGATGTCTACAAATTTTTCCTACTTCAAGGCTTGACGAAGTGTAGATTTGATGACGAGTAAGCTTCCATCTTTATATGGTGGCAACATATTTGCAGATCTGATTTATGAGAGAAAAGATGAAGGGCTGATTTGGTTTCACTGGGCGTGCCAAAATTTGTTTGCAACAAATTTTTGTAGTGCTGAAAATTAACCGCAAGTAAAAATAAATTAAACAAAAATAATAATTTTATTCTTTTGAATCTTGTGAGTACAATTTTGTTGTTCTCTTAATTCTTCTCTCCTAAGCTTTTTCATGATTCGAGGGCTGTCAGTAGCGTATTTCTTGAATGTAGGATGATTTGAACCTCCTAGAAATCTATTTGGATTTCAAGGAATGTCAGACAACACTTCGTCTTGTTGAGTTGATCTCCGGGCAAAACTGTTAGTCAATTCTTTGAAGAGCTGTGTAGTCAATGCAGAGCTTTCTCCAATGCTTGCAGAATTACCCCAGAAAATTATGTAACCCTACTATTTATAGTTGCAGGGGGTAGACAGTCCAAGTGTAAATAACCCCTTCTGCATCATTCTGATTAGTCCATTCAGTTTTCAAGCTTATCACAAATTTTATATGACAAGGTTGCTTGTGATTGACCAAAAACATGTCATTTGGGACATTTGACGATGTTTCATTGACTCTTGAACATGACTTGGATTGCCACATTATTTGAGTATGCGGCCTTGTCTTGTTGATCTTTAATTTGACTGGGATGCCACGTCACTTGACATGTGGCGTGAGTTTGGGCCTCAATGTGAGATGTACTTTAATGAGGAATAAAATGGGCTTATTATTTTTTACAGCCCAAAATAATTTTAGACCCAATAAAATATGGATCAAATTCAAATTTTATATGAATTTGACCTAATAAATTTTGCGTATCTACATGGTACCTGAACCTCTCATAAGGTTTCATGAAGTGTTATGTCGTATGCTTTTCAAGAGCACATTGCCTTCTTATTATGATTATTTTCTCCTTATCCTTTTCAATGATTATTTCATTTGGAATCGATTGGTCTACCACGCTTTACGTATGTGTAGACTTTTTCCTCTAGGGACATAAAATAGGAGCACGTACAGCTTAAATATGAGTTGCTTTCGGCAGTTGACTTAAACTATCTTTTGAATGAGGATCTGATGATAATTCCTAATATATTTGATAGTTGCTTATAATCTCCCTCTTATGTTAGGAAAACTAACATACATCCTTGATTTTCTTTGAGGAATCAATCTTTATGCATTATGGTATATTTATTTATCAAATACCACACATCAAAACTACTAAATTGAATAATTGATTCCTGACCTTGAACTAATTGAGAGGAAAGTATTAATTATAATTTTTTGTTTAATGTAAACAAGTGTTATTGTATGCAATATATCATACTTTAGACTAACACATGTGGTTTTGTTCTCATAAGCAATGATTCAACTATTTATCAAAGGCATTTAACACCAACTTAATTAGCATTATTAAGATGAATTGTCTTGATTACACAATCTGAAAATTATGCTCTTAACTCAATTTTATTGAGCAAGCAACTTTATGAATGTCAAACTGCAGGTTGACAATAAATGTAAATATGATCATCTTATTGATGCATCTTTTCAACTTATCACATGATAGGTGAAGACCTTTTATACTTTTCAGAATTTAGGGAATCCAACCCCAACATTAGTTGGTCCAACCAACTTATCATGAGAACAAACAACATTAAAAGCTCATGAAGAATTTTTGAATTCTTCGATATGTATTTAATACTTAATATGCACATCTTTGGGATGTCGCAATCGTTCATGTCAATTTATGAACTTTTATACTAGTAAACTCCAAGTTTACCATGACATATTTTTTTTCTTTAGTAAATTTCAGATTTACTATGATATGAATAGATTTCAGATTTTACTACTTGGAAAGTAGATTTTAGAATAACTCCTCTCAATTATTCTACCTCTTTCGAAGGTGAATTGTGTTACAATCACAATCAAGTGCACATTTATATTGATAAGTTTTACTAAATATCATCACACTCACACTAGGAAATGGATCTATGCTTACAACAATTAAAATTCTCATTCCCATGAATGAAATATAATCGCGTCTTAGGTCTATCAAATTGATAGCTTATAACCTCTTTTATGATATCGTTACTTCAGGAGCAAATCGAGGTGTGCATAATGTAGAGAATTTTTCTATAGCATATCTTATAGTCATAATAAGCGCGTAAAAATATTATCACTTTTGAGAATTATCATCATATTGTCCCTTCACGCTTGTATTCATACATTCAATCACTTGTCTTCTTTCAAACATATTATGTACTGCTACCACATTCACTTTAGAGAATGAAGCATATTCAATGGAACATGTCTCATGACTTTTCATCAAACCCATTATTTTTCCTTAGCCATCATAATATCATTCATATGGTGCATTGAGATTCAAACTCAATGTCTTATCCATATAAAGTCATTTTAGGCATAACTCGGTGGGAATTGAACCCGATATCTTATCATCATAGTGCATTGGAACTTTTAACCCAATGTCTTACCCTCTTAATAAGATGAGACTTAAATTCATCTCATATCTTTTAACAATATTGTTCTTCATAAACAAATTGAAAGCATAAATGGTTCCAAACCAATTATTTTTCCTCAAATCCAACAATAATTATATTGTTAGTAGCAAAAGACAAATAACATAATGAATCACTAACCTTGAAATTACCTTTAGATTTATAATCTCAACTTGTTTGGCAGAGTCTCGTGCTGATAATATGTTATGAAATATAAAGTAAATACAAGAAGAATAGAAAGAGAAGAGAGGAGACTTCTTTATTTCTCATGAGGATTCTTGATGGGTTAACTACAATGAAGGGAAACCCCTCTATTTATAGTGGAAAACTAACTTGAGAAAATTGAAGGAAAGGTGTCTTTTAAGTCTTGAATGAAGGATTGGTGACATTGACCAACAGATAGGGTCAAACATCATTAGAAAACTTGATTAAGTTAATTGTGGACTTGATTAATATTTTTAAAACTTTCTAATCTTTTCAAAAATACAAATCAACCCAACCCACACCCCTCTTCAATCCAAATCAACCACTCTCTCCTCTCTCTCTCGACAGCTTCTTTCAACTCTCTCCCAACCAACAGTTCTGCAAAATTTCTCCCTTTAACCCCCGGCGACTTTTACCTTTGGCGACAAATAGTTGGGCTTCAAGTTCCCCTCTTTTCTTCCTTCAACCCCTGACGACTTCTACCTCCGACGACAAATAGTTGGGCTTCGAGTTCCTCTCTTCAATTCAAATCAATCTATCTCTCATCCCTTTCTCGATAGCTTCTTTCAACTCTCTCCCAACCAATTGTTCTGCAAATTTTTCATTTCAATCCTCGGCGACATCAACATCCGACTACAAATAGTTGGGCTTCGAGTTCCTTTTTGACTTAAACCTTCAATCGACATGACAGCCTTACTCTCCGACCACAACAATTTTGAATTCTCCATCGTTCCTTTTTTCTTTTACTGGTAAAAATTTATGGCCTTTTAGTTTTGAAAAAAATGAGGAACTTGAGCCAACTTCTCTTATAGTATTGGTTAACAATTTTAATATTTGTTGCATTAATTTGAAAAGCGGTTTAAAAAAAATTCTAATTTCTGATATTTCTTCTCTTCTCTTTTTGAAGTGAATTATGACATTTTGTTGTTTGTTGCATTTTTTTGAAGTTTGATTTTATTATTTGTGTTTATAAAAGTAAAAAGACAATTTGGATTGATTTGTTCTATTCTTGTTCTTGGTAAAAATAGTGAAATTGATATTTTTTGTTTCCTCCAACAGATTATCTATCTGGTGCAACATATTAACCATCTGATACAATAAATTTATCATATGATGCAACAGATCAACCATATGATGCACCAGAGGAACCATCATATTATAATTTTGATGCAACAGATTAAGCATCGAATAAAAAATCTGATGCAACTAATTAACCATCTGATGCAACAGAAGAACCATCATATTAATGATTTGAGGCAACAGATAAACCTCCTATTCAATAAATCCTATCAACTCTTCCAACAGAAAATATCTAAGACTTGATTTTTTCAACTGATCATTCATCTGCCGCGATAGATGATCCTACGTTGGAAGAAATCTAAACAATATTGACTGTTGATAACTGTTCCAACAAATTACTCATGTGTTGCAACAGATGTGTGACCTGTTGCACAGACCATTCATCTTTATCAATAGATGAGTGATATATTTTGTATTATCATAACAAATTACTCAGTCATTGTTGCAGGTTAGTTAACTGCTCTGACAGATCACTCATATATTGCAACAGATGTGTGATCTGTTGCACAAACTATTCATCTTTCTCAATAGATGAGTGATATATTTTGTATTGTCGCTACAGATTACTCAGTCATTGCTACGGGTTATTTAACTGTTCCAACATATCACTCATATATTACAACAGATGATGTCATAACATATGTGTGATCTATTGCACAGACCATTCATTTTTTTTAATAGATAAGTGATAGGTTTTGTATTGTCACAATAGATTACTCAACCATTGCTACAGGTTATTTAACTATTCCAACAGATCATTCACATGTTCAACAGATGGTATTGCAACAGATGTGTGATCTACTGCACAGACCATTCATTTTTCTTAATAGATGAGTGATTTGTTTTATTTCATTGTAACAGATTACTCATCCATTGCAATAAGTTATTTAACTATCCCAATGAATTACTCATATGTCGCAATAATTTATGATCTATTGCACAGACTATTCATCTATCTTAAAAGATGATTGATATGTTTTGTATTATTGCAACAGATTACTCATCTGCTGCAACAGTTTGGTTATATGCTATAACAGATATACTAACTGGTGCAATAGATCGGCGATTTGTTGCAACTGTTATTTTACTATTTTGCATGTTTGATTTAGTGTTATCGTTTTTTAATTATGCATTAATTAACTATAATATATTTTTCTATGTTCCTTTCAATTTTAGATAATATGGTTCATAAAATAATAGAAATCAAATCAAGTTCAGTAAAGAAACAAGTGAAGTAGCTAGGCTATATCCACCACTCTATGAGCTTGCTTTACAAGCATTATCTCAATCGGGAGCAGAGTATGATGAACACGGGGAGGAGAAATGTTTCAAAAGAGATGATGCAAATGCTAATAGCCCTTCCACCGAAGAGTTGGTCAAAGCCTTAGCATTTATCGTTATTCTGTGAGAATGCAGTGCGATGGTGCCGCAGATTTAACGGGTGATTTCGTGGTTAAGTCAGCCATGGGAAAAATTTTTAACTTCTTTAGAAAAATACTTCAAGAATAAAAATTGTATGCTTATTTTAGGGACAACTGCTTTGGAAAATATCTTGATTTGCCGGAGGATAACAATGCTCGTTTCCAAATAAAAATGATATATGAACTTCTCAAGCATAGATTTATGTATGAAAACAAAGATAAGATGGATGAGGTGTGGATAAATTACTATGGCATGCCTGTTTATTTTGGTTGGAAGAAGTTTGTCATAGTTACTGGACTAAAATGTTATCCTCCTTCTCAAGTTATACCTATTCTAACCCAAAAAAATACCACACACACCCAAAAAAGGCAAAGACAAGTCTTGTGATTATGATAAACTGGTGTCCATTGTTGGTCCAAGCTTCAAAAACAAAAATTTGATTGAAGCATTGAAAGGTAAAGGACTTTCAAAGAAGCACAAGCATTCATTTGGTTTAGTTTGTACATAATATTCTTTGGGCGAGAGAAGTTAACAACATTTAACAGCTATCCTTGGGGATATGAAAGCTTCAAAATAACTGTCAAATATTTGTTGACTCTGTTAGCGTCACAGACAGTCAACTTATATGGCTTCCCATGGGTTTTCATGGTTAATGTTTCTTTCTTCTATTATGATATTATTCATTTTTTTTACTCAATAATTGTTTTGATTTGTTGGCATTATTTTATAGGCTTGGGCGTTTGAATTCATTCCTTATTTGAGACAACAAGTGAACTACTAGGAAGGAGTTTCCTGTCCAAGAATCTTGAGATGGTTGTCGATCAAAACTGATAAAAAATGCAAAGTTTCTTGATCTCTTCAATCCCTCGAAGGATGCAGTAAGTATATTATAATTAATTTTTTCTTTTAATTAATAATTTTTTAATCATCTAATCATCGTTCTAATATATGTAATGATTTATGTTAGATTGTTCATCCGTCGCTAGTTCCGACCAATCGAGAGTTGAAGATGCCATTTATTCTTAATTTACGGTCTGCACAAACTTTATCAGACCCTAAGGTCATCGACAGAATAAAAATAAAATTATTTAGAGCAACAACCATTACAAGAAAAATAATTTTGGAGGGTGGGCTTGTTGTTGTTGATGGTATTAGTGGTGATGGAGCTGTTGGTGGTGGTAGTGGTGCTGATGTTGGCGCTAATGATGCTTTTATTACAGTATTTAAAGCAAACCATTATGAGTATGATCATACTGGTTATATAGATTTTGCCTCTCCCAGCAAATATTCTGCATGCAAATGTCAAGACTGTAGGTTGAAACATGATGTAGTGATTAATGCTATTATTGCATTAACTGCTTCTGTAAAGGAATTGACATCTAAGAGGAGTCTCATTCCATCAAAGAGGATTTTATTTTCATCTGCTCCATTAGAGATTAGGGCTAAGAGAAGAAAGAGAGTGATTTCCAGGGCATTATCAAGTATCCAAACAAGCGAAATTACAACTCCTCTATCTATGTATTGCACTGAGCAATGCACAATGTCCAAAGGAGAGCAGTATGAGCTGAAAAAGGTAAATATATATGTCTTCCAACTGACAAAATAAACTGACATATAGTTGTTTTAACAGATGACACATCTGCTGAAAACTATCAAACAGATATATACATTTATTACGACAGTTGACTAACTTGTTGCACCAGATAAAGTATCTATTGCGACATATGTCTCATCTTTTTTAGCAAATCAAATAGCTGCTGCAACAGATGATTCATATGTTACAACGAATGGTTCATCGTTGGAAATTATCATACAGGGTCTTCCTCATGTAGAAATTTGTCCCAACAGTTGATTCATTATTACAACAGAAATATAATCTGTTTGGGACAATTTAAAATAAGAGAAAGACTTGTTTGATTTGCTAGAAGATATGAGTTATCCTTTTCTATTTTGTTATATCTCCATGATTAGTATTGACCAATTCTGGCTTTCCAGGTGGATGTAGAAGAAGCTACTACTGAACGGCATTGACAATATGCTACACTTTTTATGGAAATGCGAAGAACAGAAAGAGCAAAAACCGTACGCAAGCAATAATAAAGATCCACAACGATCAAAGCCCAATTCCATAGCACCGGATGAAGAACAACTTGTCCATACTGAGTAGATCTTTATAGCTTGATCCTGTCAAAGTAATCATTGGCATCATACTTAAACTGTTGTTGATGTATTTGTCGAGATCTATACCCATAATAATTTTTTAAAATTTCATTTATTCGTTGACTTATTTCAGTTAATTTCTGAAGTCTTTGATTTATTATATTTTGTCTATGAATTTTATTTATTTCTTAGATTTGAACTTATTAATTGAAAAGGAATACTAGATTCAAATATTGCAACAGATAATGTATCTGTTGCAAAAGACGACACACCTATTGAAAAAATCAAAAAGATTTAGACATATGTCGCAACGGGTAGGTAATTTGTTGAAATTTATCAAACAGGTTTTCCCACTATTGCAACAGATGGATTAGATAGAAACATTGAGATAATGCAACAGATGACCAACCTATTATAATAGATAAACTATATCTCAGAACAGGTAGAATAACTGTTACAACGGATGAAGAATCTGTTGCATTATAAAAATTCAACTTTCGTTTGACATAACAAATTACTACTACGTGTAAAAAGGTCAAAGTGAATTGAAATAAAAAAGGCAGAACTCATCGACGGTGTTCAGTTCAAACACCTAAAATAAAATAGGCATCAAGTAGACAGTGTTCATTTTAAACACGTAAAATAAAATAGGCATCAAATGTGTCAGTCTGGCACATTTTGCTGACTTGCCATCACTTGGCCCCGAACGGTCATCCCCTCTCCCCGTTCCTATTGTCTTATATATTCATCTTCCTTCTAAAATTTAACCCTAAATTTCCAAATCTTCTTCTTCATCGTCACCCTCTTTTATCTATCCAAATTCTTCAAATTATTTCTTTCATTGCTTTCAACTGAGCTTGACAATATCGAGCACATCTTCCACTGTTTTTGTGATAAAGATTTTTGATATTGTAAGTGCGGTCATGAAGCTCTGTTAAAGACTTCTTGGACTCAACAAAATTCAGGTCATAGGTTTTTTACTTGTAAGATTTTAAAGGTAATATTTTTTTATTTAATTAGTTGATTAATTATTGACTTGTAATTGTGTTCTCTTTTTTATAGAAATTGGGTGGATGCGATTACTCTGATTGGTATGAAGAACGACACCCTTCACAAGCAATCGTGTAATCTGGGGTTTGTTGAACAAAGTCAAGACTTCTGAAGAGAAACAAAATCGAGCAAGAAGATACTACATTGTTGTCGTTATTGCTACTGGTTTGGTGTTGTTGGGCACATGGATATTCAAGCCTAATTGCTAAAATTTTCATGGTGGTATGTGTATTTGCTACTGATTTGGTGTTTGAGCACATGGATATTCAAGCGTAACTGTTGAAAAATATCAAAAAGATTTAGGTATATGATGTAAAATTTAGGTTATCTATTGGAAATTATCAAACAGGACTTCCCACTATTGCAACAGATTAGACTTAGATTATTAGATTATTCATAGAAATAGCATCGGGGTAATGCAATATATGACTAACCTATTGCAACAGATAAACTATCTGCCAGAACACATTAAATATATTTTACAACAGATTGACAATTTATTACATTATAAAAAAATAAACTTTCATCAGAAAAAAATTATTGTCACTACATGTACATGTAATAAAGTGAAGGTTAACTTGAAATTAAACATTGTTATTTCACAGGCTCTTCTATATACACAGGCTTCAAGCATCCAGTTAGTACCCCATAAGCCCAGACCTCTTGTAGGTTTGCCACAGTGTTGTCGCACAGAAAAGTCGTTGGCTCAGCTATTTCTGTGTCAGTCAGCAAAAATTCGATGTGCGCAAGAGCGAGCGAGCCGCTCGCTTTAGCGACGTCATCTTTTGCAAGGATCATTCCCTTGTTTCAACCTTCAAAATCCCATGATTTCTTCATTAACACTTATTTTGGCAAATGATTCATTAGTTCACTCTCCCTCAATAAGATGGGTAACAGCACCATCAGTTACTCCACGAGGAGAAAAAGATCGAAATCGTCGACTAGAGGTATGTTGGAGTCATAAACATTGATCTTTCCCTCTTTGAGTAGCATCTCAATAGCCTGATAATACATGTCGTTCACGCTAATGACTGCAAGAATTCTCTTTGTCTCAGTCCAGTTCTTGCTGTGTGGATTTGGTCTCTCCTTTCTAACATATTTTATTATTTCTTCTTCATCCAAGGCCAACGTAGGAACTAGGAAATCAAGTCCCACGCCAAGTGATAACGCCTCCCCATTAAGGTTATCGTACCTATCCTTGAGCTTCTGGCAGAAGTCAAGGTCCATTATCCTATCGGCAGCGTCATAAACTTCCCGGTACGTTAATTGTCTTTTCCTCATGAGGCAGAGAATTATGTCAATATGTTATGATATAAGAAGTCAATTTTTAAATAGGTTAGTAATTTTAAAGATGCAACGGATAGTCCATCTGTTGCATAGGGTTCTCTGAACCAATAATCCAACGCAACTTATGCAACAGATGGATAATAAGTTGCAACAGAACCACTACCAGTTGCACCAGTATACCCAACTGTTGTAACAGATGTGAAATCTGTTGCGTAGCTTCTTCTTCGGGGGGTAGATTAGAACGTCTAGGTTAGAAAAAGTAAAATTGTCTTGTCTTCATATGGCATACGCATATCAGTCATAGTCTAAAAGTCTTGGGGGAAAGGGAGGCCTGGGGTAATCTAGTGCGCCTGGCTTAGCATTCTTAGCCTATCGCAGATCCCTCTTTTCTTCGGCACCAAGTTCCACGTATATGTCCACCTTCTTGACTGGCCCCTAAACTTCAACAGCTTTTGGAGAGGGAGTAATTGCAATTTCTTTTGATTTCCAACCGGAGAGTACGTCTCTAATTAGGTCAGAGTTATTGATCGACGACTCTGGTCAAGAGAAACATAGTACTGTCTCATCATACGATTGCCAAAAGACTCAATTGAAATTGTAGTTAACCCTATGAGAACTCACCCCTAGTCCTAGATTATTCAATTAAGGTATTAGTACCCTAGTCATCGATTAATCAATTAAGGTATTAGTCTAACATATGAGGTAGTAAGAATTGGTTTGGCTTAGAGTGATCGATCGACGACTCTGGTCTGGAGGAACGCAATACCATCTCATCATGTAATTGTCAAAAGACTCAATTAAAGTTGTAGTTGACCCTATGAGAACTTATATTCAATTAAAGTATTAGTCTAACATAAGAACTTAATTGAAATTATATATAAATAAATGTTCAACCTGTTGCAACAGATGTCTTTTCTGTTGGATCAAATCAAATAGATTA
>NC_061121.1:14105220-14126923 GCF_002878395.1 Capsicum annuum
TAAGATCAAAAGAACTCATATCTTAATAAATTTGGATGGACTTTTTTTCTGCCAATTCAGTAAGTAATTTATAAATTCATCAATTAACTTTAAATTTTACTGCACATTTTTGTCATACCAAGACTTCTTATAAATGATCTTAGATCAAATTATTTAAAATCAAAATTGCTAGAATTTTTTCAAATATGAATAAGCAAATAAAATAATATTTTTTAATAATATTACTAGTGGAAAGAAAAAGCAACAAAGAACAAGAAACAATTCACATCAATGAATAAATCAGTGGCGAAAAACAAAAACGACTTCTACCTTGAAGGCAGAGAGACCGCTTCCCATCGACTCTCAGCTTGAGGAAAAAAGTCCAAAACAATAACAAAATACTATAGATAACAGGATAAATCATCGTGAACAGTAATCAATCTTGGAGCTGGAGAGGGGTGGGGGTAGGGTGGGGATGATATTAGGACAAACAGTAATGTAAAAGGACAATACAGTCAGAAAATGTTTTCAAACACAGGAGATTTTTTGTCCAAAAAGTGTAAAGCTCTAGGCAAAGTAAACTGAAAAAAGGCTTTGCCTTTACCTCCAATACTCATTTCTGTTTGAATCTTGTGTCTCCATGTCCCACTCCAAGCATATCCTCATCACATCACAAATACATTATTGGCAAAATGAGGCCGATTAAGTACGCGTCATCTTTCACTTAGGCACCTCAGGTGGATATTGGTTCATTTTGGTACCTCAAGCGGCCTTTAAGTGTGTCACTTTGACACGTTTTGCTAAATCAGCAAAATAATATTAGTGCGTAAGTTACACGCGCCGCTGAGGTGGAAAGTGACGAATAAAATGTGGACACGTGTCATTTTTAAAAGTCGCTTGAGGTGCCAAAGTGAACCAATGTACACTTGAAGTGCCTAAGTGAAAGATGGCGCGTACTTAAGGGATCTGGCGATGGGTTTTGCCTTTAATAAATAAATAAAAAATACCCCCTCCCCCTAACCTACCTACCCTACCAACCTTCTTTTTCAAATACCCCACCCACCCCACCACTCTTCTTCCCCTCTTTATCTTCTTCAAAGACCCCGCACCTCCTCCCCACCCCCGTACCCTAGTCATTTTTAATTTTTTCATCGATTTTGCTTCGATTTTTAATTTTTCTTCACGGATTTTACTTGATTTTTAGATTTTCTTCATGAATTTAGCTTCATTTTTTTCAGGTTTGCTTCATCTATTTTTCTTCAATTTTTAATTTTTTTTAATTGATTTTGTTTGATTTTAATTTTTCTTCACGGATTTAGCTTTATTTTTTAATTTCTTTCATCAATTTTGCTTCGATTTTTGAAATTTTCTTCACTGATTTTTCTTGGTTTTTATGCTTCGATTTTAATTTTTTTTATTGATTTTGTTTGATTTCAATTTTTCTTCACTGATTTAGCTTTATTTTTCTATTTTTCTTCATCAATTTTGTTTGATTTTTAGTTTTTCTTCGTTGATGTTGCTTATTTTTTATTTCTCTTCATCAATTTTGCCAATAATGATTAAAAAAAAAGGTGCTTATTATTTAATCTTCACGAACCTTTAAATGCGTATATAAATTTCTCTCAATAATTCTTACCGTTAAATAAATTAAGATTGAAAAAAATAATGAATAAAAATTTGAAAGAAGTATAAATTAATGGACATTGAGTTAATATATTATTTTTGGCAAAACGAACTCCTAAATATGTATCTAATTTTTAAATCTCTCCCAATAATTTTCACTATTAAATAAGCTTAAGATTGACAAAAATGATGGATAAAAATAAGAAAAAAGATATAAATTGATGAAAATGAATTAATATACTGTTGGTGGCCAAATTGGGCGCCACATCAGCCAAAAAACAGCTTTCACGTGCCTTTGCAGAAGTGTAATACACGCACTTGTCAACTCAGCAAAAGGTGCCAAAATGGCACACTTAATCAATGTCCATTTGAGGTGCCTAAGTGAAAGATGGTGTGTGCTTAAAGGGCCTGGCGATGGGTTTTGCCTACATTATTAGTCTAGTATGTAGACTACAAGAATTTTAACTTCTACAGAATGTAAAAGTTCTTTACACTATCAAGGTCAACAATAACACTGTACTCGATATAATTTCACAAAGTGGGGTTTGACGAGGGTAGGGTATACATGTACAGACCTTGCCCTTACCTTAGAGGTAGAGAGGCTATTTCTTATAGACCTTCTGCCAAGAAAAAAAAGTCGAAACCAGTCCAGCGAAAGAGGTAATTAACGGAACTACGAGAAACAACACATAATAGCAAAAACAACAAATAGTAATATAACAAAAACTATAACAAAACAATATGATGATTGAGGTACAGAGAATTAATGGATAGTAACAGACATTATAGAGAACCCAAAACCAAAATATACCCTACAACTAAAAATAGAACCAAAGTATGCTATATAAAAAACAAGCACCAAAATAGGTTTTGTGCACTTAATTAGTGCACAATACCTTTAAATTTGTAACGGCGGCCGTCTGACGGCATTAAAAAAGTGAAAATTCACACTGTGCACTTAATAAGTGTGCAATTCATTTTTTCGTGGATTGTACACTTAATTTTTTTTCGTGGATTGTGTACTTAATAAGTGCACAATTTATTTTTTCTTGGATTGTGCACTTAATAAGTGCACAATCCATTTTTTCGTGGATTGTGCACTTATTAAGTGCATAATTCATTTTTTAATGAATTGTGCACTTAATAAGTGCAAAATCAAAAAAAATAAAAAATGAATTGTGCTTCATTACCCCTATTAAGATATAAATGTTATTTTCGGAAGATATAAGCTCAGAAAATTTATTAGAATTTTGAGAAGAAAAAAGAAAGATTATAAGAATAACTAATTTATCTTCAAAAAAAATACTTTCTGGATCCACTCTAATCTATTCAGGTTAGCCCTTGAATTTTCGCCACGTCTACTGCTACATTATTGTTACGTTGTTTTATTGTGAAAAAATAGGTTTGGCTTGTCTATACTTTATCTAAGATGATCAAAGTTTATTTTAATGGTAATGATAATGACTTTTTGGTAAACTCAGGGTGTGTTGAGGAAAATATTTTTCAGAATAATATGTAAGTTTTTGATTAAAAGAAAAAAATAAATTTGATCTCCCAATGGTTGTTGTGATTCTTTAATTAATCCAAACTGGACGTTAAGTGCACTTTCATTATAAAACTTGAACCGGAAAAATTATATCGGATAAAACGAAATAGAATAAAATAAGTGCACAATGTGAATTAATAAGTGCACTTATTAAGTGCACAATCTATTTTTTAATGAATTGTGCACTTAATTAGTGCACAATGTTAATTAATAAGTCCACTTGCTAAGTGCCCAATTCATTAAAAAAAAATGAATTGTGCACTTAATCAGTGCACAATCCATAAAAAAAATGGATCATAAAAAAATGGAAATGAATTGTGCACTTATTAAGTGCACAATGTGAATTCTCACTGTTTTTGACGTTGTTAGACGGCTGTCATTACAAATTCAAAGCATATTTTGGTATTTTTTTTTATTTTTTTTTTTGGATATGGCATATTTTGGATTTTTTAGTTGGAAGGGCAAAAGAAATAACTTCCAAGAATCAACAAACCTCTTCCGTAGAAATTAAGAGTAGTGTTGACACCATTCCTACAAATGCAAGCAAAAGACTCATCTGCACCAGAAAAACCACAGAATCCACCACTATCCTCACAGTTCTTGCAAGAATCATCAATAGAATATACACAAGAAGTTGAAATTGGATCATTTGGTTCTAATCCAATCCCTGTCACCCCTTTACAAGAATACATTCCCCTACATACATTTGAACCTAAACCGTATCATACAAATCTTGTTTTGGATCAAACACAGTAGATGTTGTAGAACATCCTAGTAAAACAAAGATGTAATTTGTTTCATAATGCTAAAGGGAGTTGGTGGATCATCCATTTCATCCTATGTAAAACTGCCTGAAATCTGCATTGAGGAACATGTTGAAATAAAGGGGTCAGTTAGAACAAGTGTGTTGGTTGAGTAATCTAGTGAAGAAATAGTATAAATGCCAGTGCTAGTGGAAAATTGAAACACCCCAGAAGTGCATTTTATGAATCTTGAAAATGCAGGATGTCCACAACCAAAAACTAAAGTGAAGATATAATCTGGCTAATAGAAACAAGGCTTATGTTGCTCGAACTTTTTAAAAATATCGATAGATGTGTACGTTGGATATTCTAAAAAAATGTATTTTTGGAGAATTTGATATGGATGCCGCAACATTTTTGAAGAGTCCAAAACAATATAACCAGCAAGTCACTACAATCAAACCTTTCTATGATTGCATGCTGAAATATTTTTTTTTGATTGTTACAGCAAAATTTTACTGCAGAGATTGTATTATATAATATAACATGAAAATCAATTACAAAAAAAATTTGGCAGCTATAGTAACGTTGTTATAGAAAGGTCTTATTGTATGGTCTTCAACCAAGTTTTTAAAAGGCTGTACAGTGAAATAGCAAAGGACAACCCGGTGTACTAAAACTTATGCTAGAAGTCGGAAAAGAATCAGATCAAAAGTGAACTATTCATATAATGATATATTGGTGGGCTACTTCTAGTTTAAGAGATTGAAATTATTTCTTTTTGATAATGCTGACATGCGCTGGAATAGCTCAGTTGGTTAGAGCGTGTGGCTGTTAACCACAAGGTCGGAGGTTCGACCCCTCCTTCTAGCGTTTTTTTTCCTTTCCTCCTTTTTAGTTTAAAATAAGTAATTTAAAAAAAAAAAAAATTCCTCAAACGTTAAGAGTATTTTCCTCATGTGCACCATTTAAATACAATATTTTTTTAAAAATTAGATAGTCATACTTAAAATTTTCTGTGTCAATGATATTTGTGATGATTAATATAACTATTTTGGTACTTTATTTTGTAATATAATATATTTGTTATTATAGAAAGGTAATTTTTCAAAGAGTGTATTGTTATATTAAATGTCATTATTGTTATAAATAGAATACCGCTATAAACAAGTAAAATGTAATATGAAACTTGATGCCGAAAAAAATCAGGCTGCTATAATAAAATATCATTATAATAAAATAACGTTATAGAAAACTCTTGTATATTGTAAAGTTTTTATAAAATAATTTACTCATAATATTACTAGTGTTAAGTTCTTAAAAATCACTTAACAAAATGATGAAGAAAAACCTTGGAATAACTCATAAAATTATCATCATAATAAAAGAGGTGAAGATGAGGTGCAAGTGTGACCGAGGATGAAAATGACATAATTAATGTAGAATATCACTATTCAAAAGTTTTTCATACTTTTCATTAGAGAAGTCGCTAATAAACTTATCGTCTGTTTGATCAAACTTTTAAAGTTTGCTTATTTTGAGTTTTTTTTAGAAGTGAGTTTAAAAAAAAATACTTTTGCCAAGAAATATTTTGTGTTTAGCCAGCAAATTTAAAACACTTTTTAGCAGCAATTAGTAAGTGTATTTTTTTCAAAAGTATTTTTTCAAGAAAATACTTTTAAGCAAAGACTATTTTTTTAAGCTTATAGAAACCTGTTTTTTTTTTTCCACTCCTCAAAAAAACTTATTTTCTTTGTAAAATTTAATCAAACACCTTATTTTTTCAAAAATTAATATTCCCTCTGTTTCATAATAAATGAATTGTTGGATTTTGACATACAGATTAAGGAAAAAGTATTAAAGACATAAATTTAACATAACTTTCTATTTTTACCCAAAAAAAAAAAAGTTGACCTTGTAATATCTTTTAAAAAATTAATTGGTTGTCAAAACATAAGAGTAAATTTGAAAAAAAAATTTAATGATTTGAAACACCAATAAATACCTTAATAATTCACTTAATCCGAAATGAAGGGAGTAATTTTTTATTTTTTTTAAGTAAGCACTTTGGGATGGAGGAGAGGGGAATAAAGTTGACCAAATAAACTATTTTTTATTTTTTTATAGTAAAAAAATTGACCAATCAAAATATTAAATATTAGATACCAAATCAAAAACACACACACGCAAACGATCCTTTTGTTTTGTGTTTGATTTTTTCCTTAAAAGAGCAGAAGAGAAGAGAGTTGGGAAGATGATAGAAGAATGGAACGGAACATCATCAACAAAACTCACAAAAACGGCCACCATAACTGCCACCAATGCTAATTCTTCCATCACAATTCAAAGATCAAGTAACGCATTCACTCATATCTCTCAAAGAATTCTCCAAGCTTTCGTTCCCGAGGCAAGTGTTCTCCACTCTCAATTTCCCCCATCTGTCTGATTTTCACTTGGCACGGAGTTCAAGAATGTAAATTCATTAATTGAATCTTGTGTGGCAGTGCTCTCTCTGACTTGTCACGTTTTGCTTTACAGGTGTCAGTTTGATTAATCTTAGGAGCTAAATTGAATTAGATTAGTTTAGATGGTTTACATTTAAAACAAATGTACTTCTCTCTGTTCATGTTTACTTGTCACGTTTGGCTTTACAGAGTTAATTTGATTAATATTATTAGGAGCTAAATTGAATTAGATTCATTCGATGTTTTATATTTAAAACAAATGTACGCTCTCTGCTCATGTTTGCTTGTCACGTTTGACTTCACAGAGTCAATTTGATTAATCTTTGGAGCTAAATTGAAGTAGATGCATTCAATGTTTTAAATTTTAAACAAATGTACTCCCTCCGTTCGTGTTTACTTGTCAAGTTTAGCTTAGAGAGTTAATTTGATTAATTTTAGGAGCTAAATTGGATTAGATTAGTTTAGCCTTTTAAATTTTACATTTAGATGTTTGAAAATTATACAAAAAATATATATTACATTTAGATGTATGTGCTCATTAAGTCCGCATTTACTTGTCACGATTTGCTTTACAAGACTCAATTTGATTAATCTTAGGAGCTAGTTTGAATTAGATTAGTTTAGCCTTTTAAATTTTACATTTAGATGTTTGAGAATTAAACAAACAAATATATTATAAATTGTAATCCTTCTTATATCGTAAAATATTGGTCAAGGATGATACAGTTTGACTCTCAGGAAGAGAAACATTACAAGTAAAAGTGAACAGAGTGAGAGTCTGCACGCATTGCTGCAGACACACTAATAGGCCTTGGGAATGTTTAGTGGCGGAGCTAGAAGTTTTACTGAGGGGTGTTAAAATATAAAAAAAGTAGCCATACGTCGAAAATAAAGGAGTCAATTTACAATATTTATGTATAAAACTAAAATTCTAACTTAGCTAAACACAATAATTTTTGGATGAAGCATAATGGGCATGTTTATGAACCCATTAACGTCCAATTGTTTGTGCAATAGTGTAAAGAATATTCAGGGAAAGCAAACTCAGTTTTGAAAGTATTTAGTTGACTGGTATTTTAACCACAAAATTGAAAAAGATTTGATCTTTTGGTGTTTTAACAAAAACATGGTACAAAAGATGGAACAGTTCAGACATATTTGGTTGAAAGGAGGTAAAGAAAGAACTTCAGAAGATTTGATTCAAATCAGTTGTGAAAGTATTAGTTAAATGGTATTGTAATAAAAATTGAAAAAGATTTGATTCTTTTGTTGTTTTAAAGAAAAGATTTGCAAAGATGAAACAGTTCTGAGATAATTGGTTGACTGGAGGTAAAGAAAGCACATCAAAAGATTTTATTTTTATTACATTTCTAAGGAAATGATGCATAAGGTTAGATAAACAGTTATGTAATAGTATTTGATTAATGGAGTAAGAGCTAAAAAATAAAAAAAGATTTAATTTTTATGGAAAAGATTCATAAAGTTTGTTTTTTATTCTTTGGAGCAAGAAATGTCGAGTATGTTTGACCACTATCCATTGTTCTGTCTGATCTTTCATATCATTTTTTTCAATTTATTCTCAGGGGTTTCCAACTAGTGTTACTCCAGACTATGTTCCTTTTCAAGTGTGGGATTCATTGCAGGTTAGGCTTTGTTACCCATAAACTAATGTTCAGTTTCTCAATTGGCATTGGGTGCCGTCTGATCTGCGTGCTTTTCATGTTATTGTTACTGATTTAAATTACTGCAGGGGCTTTCTACGTATGTGCGGATGATGCTTTCAACACAAGTACGACAATTCAGTATTAATGTAAGTAAATTGGGATGTTAAATGCTAACTGACCTGCTCAAACAAATATAGGCTCTTCTAAGTGCTATAGGTGTTGGTGAGAAATCCGCTACTGTTATTGGGGCAACGTTTCAGGTGGAGCTCACATCATATTTTGTCCATTGCACTTTACATTGTATGTGAGTGTGTTGACAAAGTTTTTTGAAAATTTTTAAAATGTTTCAGTGGTTCTTGCGAGATTTAACTGGAATGCTTGGAGGTGTCTTGTTCACTTGTTATCAGGTTTCTTTCTTTCCTTTCTTGGCTTAGTTTTCCAGTATCGTATTGATCCTATGGTATCAAACAGTGCATGTTTTGATTCCTTTAAAAACTGAAAATACTTGCATCTCATTTTTTCGAGGACAAATGACTTCTCATCAAATTTTGCGTTTGTAACAGTTCCATTCACTGTTAATACCTGAAACATATGTCAGACAAATGCTTCTTTCCCATAAAGGAAAGAAAAGAAAATAATGATTTCTTTCCACTAAGATGGTTACCATGGCAGCATAGTGTGGGTCGAAGAACTTTTTTTGGGACATTATTTTTTGACCTGCCTCCTACACTAAGCCTCCTGTTAATGATTGCTGAATCATAAATACTTGTTGGAAAATGACTGTCGTGGTTGCTTTCTTTTTCAGGGTTCTAATCTAGATAGTAATGCCAAAATGTGGCGTTTAGTGGCAGATCTCATGAATGATCTCGGTATGCTCTTTCACCTGTATGTTGTGTCAACTCTAGTCATTTTTGTGCTTTGTAATTATACGAAAAAAATACTTCTTATGTTGGTCTATCCCATTATTATACGATGGTGTTTGACTGGCCTGTGGCCATAAAGTTTAAGACATTCTTTGACTTGCATTTATTTTAAGTGACTATAGAAGAAAATGGTAAAGTAATGGTAGAAGAGTTTATTCGGTAGAGAAGATATCACATCAATGTTTATTTGAACAGTTTAGTGAATTTGAATTATTGAAAATTAGAAGTTTGAGTAGAAGTTGGGTGGTACAAAATATATTAGGACATTCTAAAAAGGAAAGGATGTCATATAAATTGGGATGGAGGTTAGAGGGAGTATAAGTATCGGGCCACTGGTTATTCTTTGTAATTTTAATTGATTTATTAATTTTAGGAACATTTTCTAGAAGGTTAAATGACATTACTTTGTGCTTCTGCTGTCATTCCTGTAACACGACAATAAAATCATATGCATTTCTTGCAGGAATGTTGATGGATCTTGTGTCTCCTTTATTTCCATCAGCCTTTGTGTTCATTGTCTGCATTGGGAGTTTATCAAGGTCATTCAGTAAGTGAAATATCTGTTCTTTGAAATGCCAAAATCATTCACTTATCTTGTAAATTAAGAAAGTGTAAAGTCTTCCTGTGTCTAGCATGGCTTGTATGTCTAATGTCTTCTGTTTTTTAGGGTTGTGGCTGTTGGCATGAATTGTCTGATATATCAGATCCTTCAGCTTGCCGAAAGTACTAATGAGCTTTGTATATTCAATGTAAAGATTTTTTCCTTTACTATCTTGATCTGTCGTGTCTTGATTTTTGCATGGGTGAACCTCGTTGTATATTTTAAAAATGAGACACAAGTTTTGTAAAGATACTATTTTGTTTAGTTGCTCTTGCTGCAATCATCTAGTCCCTTGTGCCAAGAGTCACACAAGATAGACATAAGGTAGCAAACTTTCTTTTCCTAAAAAGTAGTCTAGTCCATTGTTCTAAGAGTTATACAAAAACAGATATTAAGCTATCGAACTTTCTTTTGCTAAAAGCTAGTCTCTTGCAGTATGTGAATCCGACACTGTGGGAGAGGTTCTTCATCTCCTGTTTCACGACGATATCTCTGTTAAAGTGCCTAGAACATTCAAATTTTCATGTCAGCGTGTTACAGAGACAATAGCTCTTTTCATTGTAGTCTTAACTAGATATGTTATTGCACTATTTCTTTCACCTAAGTAATGGAAAATAGAACCAGCCACTAAACAGCTTTTTCTGTTTCCTCGTCATGATGAAAGAGCTTTTTACCTTCTCCTGTGGCTTCAGTTACTTAAGGTTATAAACTCCTTTTCCCTGTTGAATAAGTAGTTCTTATTGACTAGGAGGACTAATCCCACGTACAAGAGCAGAGGTGGAGCTACCCTTTGGCGAGGGGTTCATCCGAACCTCAACAACAACAACAACAAACCCAGTATATTCCCACATCGTGGGGTCCGGGGAGGGTAGAATTTGCGCAGTTCATCCGAACCTCCTTCGGTGGAAAATTATACTATTTATACATGGTTAAAATTATTTTTTATGTTGTATATAGTAGATGTTGAACCCCCTTCGGTTTGTTCATATGTTACTGAAAATCGTGGCTCCGCCATTGAACAAGAGTTCCATTTTGCGAAGAGTACACTCATCTATAGATGTTGGAGAGTTCTTATGAGAAAAATATGCAAAAATTAGCATGATAATTTGCAGTAGCAATACGGCCTCCTTCAAAACCTCTCATATTTCTTTCCTTCATGTAGTCCACGAATTGCTTGCGGAGTCACTTCCCAAGGAGTGCTATAATAGAGCTTGTATAATGCAGCTGATAGACAACAGGTCAAGTATCAAACTCTGCAGTCACGACTTCGCAAACGAAATATGTTTAACGCCCTTTCCCAATCTCTTGCACATATATCGTATGGTCTATCGGTTTTCAACTTTGCAGCAGAAGATTGTGAATTCTATGGCCTAAAGCTTCCTCATTGTTCTGCCTGCTGAATACTTTTGAGGTTTAGGTTACATAGTAATTACTTATTTGCTCTAGAGTCATAATGTTCACTTTCTTCTTCTTGACTCTTTTGTTGCTTTTCCTTCTGACTAGAATATTATGAGATTTCAATAGCAGTAGCTTTGTGATCTGTAAGATTTCATGAAATTCATCCCATTTTAGACATTGGTTATTTTCTGGCAGCAATTTTAATAAGTCTGAAGCATGTTTTTAACCTCGGTGGCTAGCCTTTAAGTTTTAGATCTTTTACTAGAAGATGAATTTATTGGTTAATGAGGCAAAATATGCCGCACCGATGGGACTGATTCTCTAAATCTCATCTATTTTCTTGCCATTTAGCTGGTGTTGCAAGTGGGGCCACTAGAGCAGCTTTGACGCAGCACTTTGCCCTAGAAAATAATGCAGCAGATATAGCTGCAAAGGTATTGTAATAGATATTAAGGTGGCATTCATTTCAAAAGGATAATAAGGTGGCATAAGAACTGGAAATCCTTTACTGAGAGTTGGTATCCATTTTTCCTGTTCGGATAGGAAGGAAGCCAGGAAACTCTTGCTACGATGATTGGGATGGCTTTAGGAATGCTTCTTGCGCGCATCACAATTGGCCACTCATTTGCAATTTGGATATCCTTTTTGTCTCTTACTATGTTCCATATGTATGGTTAGTTATACTTTGATTCCCTGTTTCCATGAGATGTAAAATGCAAAGCTGAAGCTTTCTAAAATGCAAGGCATACTAACTCCATGTATCTGGCAGCTAACTACAAGGCTGTCTGTTGTCTTTCACTGAATAATCTGAACTGCGAAAGATGCTCCATTGTTTTATCACATTTTCTCAAGACAGGCCAAGGTGAGTTAAGCATTTTAATTTTTAACAGTCATCAGAAGGGATAATTGTATCCGTGTCCTAGAATATCATCTGAGTAGGAATATCTCATGACATTGTGAAGCTAAAATGACTCAAATTTCTGTTGCCTTTGCCTTTTGTGATAGAATCAGGCTATAGTAAATTGGTAATAACTCCAATCCTTTAGGAGTCATTTGGTATGAAGGATAAGGGATAATAATCCCAGATAAAATGCGTCCCATACCAAACGAGTCTGTGAATGAGCATGCAGAAAAAATACGTGAATCTTGAGTTTAATGTCTTTTAATATTAGTTCACTTAGCTGGAGGTTTCATGCATTGGTTCCAGTTCTCTCTCCAAAACAGGTCTCCTCCATGGAGCACGTTCTACCATTATGGATGACCCCATGGAGCCCAAAGGGTGGTGATTCTCTGTACAAGCGAGTACATCTGGGTGTCAGAGTTTCTTCACTTGACAGCCTTGCTATGTGAGTTCGTGTTTCTTATCACTAATTTATGCCCATATCTGTTGAACGTGGTAGTAGCAGAGAAGAAACATTATTTTCTTCTTCTTCTTAACTTGTTAACAATTAAATTTGCTTCTTATTGTTGAAAAGGCCGAAAGATATAGAAACAGTACAGAGAGATATTATTTGTGTGTTAGTTTGACTTGATGAGAAGATTTGCATTTTGAAAATGGGTGCTCAACTGTACTTCTGAGTTAAGATGCGAGAAGTGAGGATGCGTTGGTTCGGGCATGTGATGAGGAGAGACACGGATGCTCCAGTTCAAAGGTGCGAGAGGTTGGCTATGAATAGTTTTAGAGGAGAGACACGGATGCTCCAGTTCAAAGGTGCGAGAGGCTGGCTATGGATAGTTTTAGGCGGGGTAGAGGTAGGCCGAAGAAATATTGGCGGGAGGTAATTAGGCAGGACATGGGACAGTTACAGCTTACGGAGGATATAACCTTAGATAAGGTGTGAAGGATACGAATTAGGGTAGAATGGTAGGAGGTAGGAGTACGTTCCTAATAGTAGGGAAGAGTGCTCTGTGTGTAGCCTCTTGTTCATGGTGTTCTGATGATGTCTGATTTCATATAGCTAGTTTGTAATCTTACTTTGTGGGTGTCTTGTTTCCTTTACTATCTAACGCTGTGATATCCCTTGTTGTTTGCTTTTATGATTTTTGTTTGTTACATTTGTTATCTGTAATGAGCCGGAGGTCTATCCAAAACAGCCTCTCTACTTCCCCTGAGGCAGTGGTATGGACTGCGTACACTTTACCCTCCCCAGACCCCACTTTGTGGTAATATACTGGTTGTGTTGTTGTTGATTATTTCATTAATACTAACGATCAACTAGCTCACAAAAAGAATCTTCTTTTAGAAGGCAAAATATTAGTATTATTTCTTTTTTTTTTCTTTATTTATAAGCCTAAGAGACGTCTTTCCGTTTTCACCTAGATGTTAATTCACTCCTTTTGGCTTCTTTTGATTCGAAAAGAGTTAACAAAGCCATGCTGTTTCTAAAATTCGTTACTCCAGCGTGATCCACAAATCCATCCTTTTCTTTTATTTCCTTTTTTTTCTGGATTTAACAAAATCATTACCATAAGATTAATATTGTTTCTTTCCTAAAAATCCTTTTCCTTTCAATTTTGAATTTGATAGGGCTTGACCATTTAATCTTATGGGAATAACTGAATTTTAAAGTTTCATGTTGAAATGCAAAAATTGAGGGGGGGAACCATTATGGACTACTTTTGTTAATTCTATAGATATATTGCTATAGCGTAAAGCTTGTAATCATGGCCAGCTTCAAATAGCATGTTGTGTTATGCTTCCAGTAATCAACTTTATCGTTGATGTATTTTTCTCTGAAGCGGCTCTCTAATGCACTTCTAATGGATTACTGCTGCTAGAATGTTAAAAAGCAGTGTTTTTGAATAATGCTTTTTCTTTGATGGATAGGATCAACCTCTTACAATCTGCTGGATCTCATTACAAAAAAGGTTAATAGTCCATATTAAACGTTTTTCAAGCTACACTATTTGAGCTAAGAATCTCGCTTATATATCTTCTCTTTCGTCTTTCTAGAGAAATATTTACTTCAACAAAAAGGGGGTACTGTCAGGATTATTACTCATAAGGATTCGGTGGCAGCTGACATATTACAATCGTTCATCCATGCTCTTGTCATGGCAAAACTGGATGATCAAGATGGATCCATATCTTCGGAAAGCCAATCATGGATGGCTAAACATTACGAAGTCTTTCTTTTGAAGGTATTTGTATACATTAGGAGCTACTTTTAGGGAGGAAATTTCGTGAAATTCACTGCTTTTACAATTACTGAAGCATCAACTTATCTGTATCGACTTTTTGCAAAATTCAGTTCATCAATATCTTGAAGCAAATGCCACCTAAATAGGTTGATGTTCCATTATGTGTCATTACGAAAAAGTTCATCAGCGAAAATTTGTATCTGAAAAGTGAAAGCTGGCGAATGAAATGTGGAGTTAGTTGAGGTGCACGCAAGATGGTCCGGACACCATGGTTATCAATAAAAGAAGAAAGTGAAAGCTGGTGAATGATGTAGAAGAGGACAAGTGCAAATGGCAATAAGATATCAACCCACATTTTTTGATGATACTGGTGTTTGGGCCAACTTATGTGCATCTCGACTATTCCTTAGGGTACCCGCTACCTCTCATCAGCACAGGAGCTGGTTGCTTTGCCCATCAAGATTTAGACAGATTAGAAGAGATCACCTTGTGTTTTTTGCTGGTTCCGGGATTTGAGCATGACATCTCATGGTTCTCATCTCACTTCATTGACCATTAGGCCACACCCTCGGGTGTAAGAAGTCACCCACATATAAGATGATTTTGTCATGCCAAAATTTTCTTTTACTTACTAGCTATGCAGTTTCTGTTTTTAGATTGCACTGAGTGTCTGTTTCTTTCACAATTCTCTGTCGCAGCTTCAGTCATCAGGATGGAAGACTGAGCGGCTGCTATCATCATCAGTTGTTTGGAGAGCAAATTGGCTAGTAGATTATTCGACTGACAAAAATGACTAGAAATTCTAATACAGATTGAAAGTCATGTAGTTTGTGTCAGATGAAACTTTGGAACTACAAGCTACTTATTTCAAAAAGGATGTGCTTTCAAATTCCGACTTGGGGAGATTTCAAGTCATCCTTCGGTATGTCTTGGATCCTTCAATGATCGTTGAGAAGGTATACCTAAAGAAGCGAAGGATATTCTTAGCAAGAAAGAGTTATCTATTTACATGTTAAATATCAGAACCAGTCAGTTTAGCCTGGCTTATGTGCTGTGTTCAAAGGATATCATTTGTATGGATAGTTTCCAAGATCTTGGATAAACTCTTACTCGAATTTTATGCAGGTGCTGTTTATTCTTGAGATCAAAGTTGTAATTTATGGCATTAGTTCATAAGCCTGAGTGGAGATTCCATTGATGAACACAACAAACTTTATTTTATAGACAAGTATTGTTGGACATCTATTTTTAGTTTACTGATCAAGTAAGATGGACGGAGGGAGTAGTTAAAAGTCTAAACAAAATTGTGATTGTACAGTTGCTAAATGGAAGAGTCAGTTTATGGACTTTGATGCCTTTGTAACTTTACCTCCTATTTCAAATTGATATTCATAAACGGCAGCCCGATGCACTAAAGCTACCGCTATGCGCGGTGTTCGGGAAAGGACCCCACCACAAGGGTGTATCGTACCCAGCCTTACCTTGCATTATTGTGTTATTTTTCAAGTGGTATTGACCTATTGTAAATATACATACCATTATTTTTTTGAAAAACTTTATATACACATTCATTAAAATTATTAACAGCCAACTCTGCAGTTGGATCTTGTTCCTTTTTTCCCGGGAGGTTTTGGGAAATTTGAATAACAATGAATTGTTTAGCAATTTTGATGAGTAAAATGCAGCATATGATACTTATTGAGCATTTTTGGATCTTTAATTTTAATTTTTTAAAAATGAATTGACTTTAATCTAGTTTAAATCCAATAGTCTGTCAATATTGACTTTGATGAGCAAAATTATCAAATAAAAAAGGGATAGGGGAGTAATAGATATAAGGAAAGTCAATTAAGAAACTATGTATCTATTCTCATCTCAAACTAAAAACAATGCTACAACATAAGACACCAAATTCCCCTTTAGGTGCTTCAACTGCGGTATAGGGTATAGGTAGAAGGAGCTTGTACCGGAATACCTTTTATAAAAGTTTCAAAATGACAGTTGTAGTAGAGTAAACTGAAGATCCTAATCGTTTGGCCGGCTAAAGGGCAACCCGGTGCACTAAAGCTCCCACTATGCGTAGGGTCTAAGGAAGGGCCCCACCACAAGAGTGTATTGTACGCAGTCTTATCTTTGCATTTCTGCCAGAGGCTGTTTCCAAGGTTTGAACCCGTGACCTCAGGGTCATATTCTACCTAGAACATAGGGTCATTCTTGAATATCGCCTTCTGGCTTCCATACACGAAGAAGCCGGTCATAAAATGAACAAGTAGCAATGACATTATTCTTCCTCCCTAAACATCCTCTTTGCCAATCTGCTCCATATGCCAGGGAACCATGTTTGTTATAGGTTTCAAGTACTTCAGCTTTATCGTCTTTAACTTTGACAACTGCAAATCCATTGTGCATACAAGCGGTCAAGACCAGGTCCGGTACAGAAGGATGATACTTAATTCTCCAAACCCCTCCACCCAAGGAGATTGACGTCTCATGTACAGGTTTTGCGATTGATCTTACATCCCATACCCTTAGATGTTCGTCATAGCTCCCAGTGAGTAAGGTATAAGGGTCACTTGGACTCTTAGTAATGCAGCAAATCCCCATTGTGTGAGCTTTTCTGTTTTGGAATGCAAAGTTGGGCTCATCTCGCATATCCCAGCAACTAAATTTGCAGTCATCTGAACCTGTGTACACCAGCTGTGGTTGCTGGATATCAAAAGAGGCAGCCCAAAGTTCAAAGTCATGCGCTTTCCAGTCTCTGGAAATGCTCAGTTGAGACTCAAGGAATGAAATTATCGAGACTGATCCATCTGAAAGCCCCACGGCGAGGGATGTAGCTGATGGATTCCAGTCTATACACAAGCACATAGAGGAACTGACTTGTTCATCGCTTACCTCCAGTAAACTATTCCCTATAATAAGAAGAAGATCCCGATGCTTCAGTTAGATATTACAAGTAAAGTTTCAAGTGAATCAAGGTACTGCAAGGATCACCAATGCTAAATGAAAAAGGGGAAAAGAGATCGATGGGAATTCCAAGAACAACATACCAAGTATAACCCCACAGGTGGGGTCTAGGAGGGTAAATGTACACAGACCTTATCCCTACCTTGTGATGATAGGGTGATGGGAATATAGTAAATATGAAAAGCTTAATAATAAGTCCATGGACGAATGAGAACAATATTGCAAAACTCGTTAGATCAGCAAGTAGTTAACATTCATATAGCATGCATGGTTTCCAACCTCCTTTCCAACATCTATAGTGAGCAAGTAAACACGGAGATAGCAATCAAAGGAACTCACTTATCAATTATCTTTCAAACAAAAATCTATCATTTCGCATTAGAACTAAAGAGAAGTGTTCCTAGGCCATTGCTTCTTGTTGAGACAATAGAAGAGTAAAAAAAGGGCAGCCTAGTGCATTAAAGCTCCCGCTATGCGCAATTTTCGGGGAAGAGCCCCACCACAAAGGTGTAACGTACGCAACATTACCTTGCATTTCTGCAAGAGGCTGTTTCCAAGGCTTGAACCCGTGACCTCCTGATCACATGGCAACAACTTTACCAGCTACTCGAAGGCTCCTCTTCAATAGACTTAAGTAACATTCAGCATATATTGAATTCCTACATTTTGTCAACATACATCCTCCCACCGCACCTATGATGTATGCATTTCCAAGCTACCTATGAACTAAGACCACTCATAAAACAAGAATTATTGGTACCTAAACACTTCAAGTCTTTCAGTAGTACTCTAAGTGCACTTCGAGTTAACTAGACAATTACTGTATAGATTTTAAAAGATGACACAAGAACTGAAAAAACTTCTTCATAGCTAGTGATAAAATCAGTTTCACATGAAGGTGGTTATGAAGTTTGTATTACGTCTATGTCATTGAAACATCGCACTCCAATTCCTACAATCTACACATTACTAGAAGATTTCCATTGCTTCCTTCCTCCGCTACAGATAACTGCTATTAAGTACTATTAACCTCATACAAGTGTATTTTCAGTGCTTTATCTCATACAGCTATCTATTCGACTATTCCTAATCCGATAGTAACCTGGGGGACGACTTCTTTGTGTGCCTCTGATCCAATACAACATACATACATATATACTACACCTTGATTCCAAATCAATTGGTTCATTGTATGATTCCTAAATACCTGTTTCTCAGCATACACTTGGACTCATTTCATTACAACACTCTATAGTAAAGAAATAATATAATCTTGTTCTCCCTCACGTAACACATTCCCTTGACAATACAAGAAAAGAGATGACCAAGCATACCAGGAACTTGTGATTCATCGGAACAAGATTCAAGTTTGTGAACTCTAACATAACCGTCAGCACCAGCTTGAGCAAGTAGTGGACCAACAGTTGCCCCAAATGGGCTCCATTTTATATCAAAAATGCCGGCTGTTTGTACTCTATGTATCAAACTAAGCCGACTGGAATCAGCATCAACATCAAAAAGCGATATACTACCGGTTCTACGAGGTTGATCTCCTTCTTGTAAAGTATACGTGCAGGCAGCTAGAATGTTGTCAAAAGATTCGTGTGGACAAAACTCCACAGCATCAGCATTTCCATCAAGGTGACAATGAGCTATATCCATACCTGAATAAGATACACTAAAATGGTGAATAAACAAAAAATATCAAGCTTAGTTGGACAAATAATTTGTTGTACATGTTATCAACTGATAACTACAACAACAACAACATACCAGTGTATTCCCACAAAGTGGGGTCTGGGAGGTTAAAATGTACGCAGGCCATACCACTACCTCAAATGAAGTAGAGAGGTTGTTCCGATAGACCCCCTGGCTTAGACACATAACAGTATAACAAACAAAAAACACAAGCATATAACAAGATAGGATAACACACTGCTAGATAATTATCAACTGATAACTATAACTGAAAAAATGAGCTTTTCTCTATGGAAAAATGAGTTGCAGGGACCAACAATTATCAATAAGAGTTCGTGTTTAACCATATATTCACACGCCTTCGTTCCTTTGGAACCAAATTAGGAAGGCATAATACATAACAAACACTCTTACTTGATTAAGTAATCTAACTTCGAGAGTGCATATCTAGACACCTCAGCTTAATCTCAACTGGCAACTAAACACTCCAACTCCATGTGTCTTGTCACATCAAATGCTGACATGACACATAAAATTTGGAGGTGTGCAGGGGCGGATCCAAGATTGTGGGTGCTTACTTTTTTTAAGGAAAAAAAGTGTGTTGCTACCAAGAATCGAACTGACGCTACTTCTTCAGGCATCAAGGTGCTTAAGTTCCACACCAAAGCCAAAGCACCCAACATTCACTTTTGTTTATGGGTGTCATAACCGATTTTACTATATATCGGGGTCAGTGGGTGCTCAAGCACCCGACAAGGACTACATGCATCCGCCCCTGGAGGTGTGTCGATGATTATTTTGTTAGTTGGAGTATTCAAATGACACAATAAATGTTGGGTTCGAAATCGAGAAGGCGTCATGCGGAAGCTATTAGTTGCAAACTATCGTAGTGATAATTCAGACGACAAAGAAAACAACAACAACAAACCCAGTATATTCCCACGTAGTGGGATTTGGGGAGGGTAGAGTGTACGCAGTCCATACCTCTAACGAGGTAGAGAGGCTGTTTCCGATAGACCCCCGGCTCAAGATAAAAGGCAGTATAAGAGGCAGTATACAAAAAACATCAAAAGCATAGAACATGATAAAATAACATAGATACGACATCCACAAAAAGTACCTTGCCAAACAAAGAACACCACAAATCCCCTACCTACTGACTACAACTGAACCACACCCTTAGCCCTCTATCCTAATGTTTTTCCTTCATATCTTCTTATCCAGGGTCATATCCTCAGTCAGCTGTAACTGCTCCATATCACTTCTAATCACTTCTCTCCAGTATTTCTTTGGTCTACCCCTACCCCGCTTGAAACCTTCTAAGGCCAACCTCTTATACCTACGAACTGAGACATCTGTGCCCCTCCTCATCACATGACCAAACCATCTCAACCTCACTTCCCGCATTTTATCCTCCACTGATACAACTCCCACCTTCTCCCGAACAATTTCATTCCTAACCTTGTCTGCCCTTTTGAATCCACACATCCAATGCAACATTCTCATTTCCGCCACCTTCAACTTTTGTACATGAGAATTCTTAACCAGCCAACACTCCGCTTCTTACAATATAGTAGGCCGGACTACAACTCTACAAAATTTGCCTTTAATCTTGGAGGCACCTTCTTGTCGCATAAAATTCCTGAAACGAGCCTCTATTTCAACCAACTTGCCCCAATACGGTGAGAGACATCCACATCTCTCTCCATTCCCCTGAATCGTAGACCCAAGATACTTAAAACTATCCATCATGCAAACCGCCTGAGAATCCAACTTTACTACCACCTGTTCCTCAAGTCTCGAGTCATTAAACTTGCACTCCAAGTACTTCGTCTTAGTCCTACTCAACTGGAAACCTTTAGACTCCGGGGTTTCTCTTCAAATCTCCAGCTTATCATTAACCCCTAGTCGCAATTCATCAATCTCAAACGACCTACATAGTGGGGTCAGACGACAAAGAAAAACATACTAAATAACATATTATTGATGTAATTTGGTCAAGTGACCTACATATTGAAACTAATATCAAAAAACATTAAAAACTATTAGGAGAAAATACTATTGGGAAAAAATCTCCCCTAAACGAGACTCTTTAAATGACTACACTGTGAATACTATTATGTTATGGTATGAGAAGATCAAAACCTTTCTTACCCAGAGAGAGGTTAGCCAAATATAAAAAAGAATTATATTTTTTTTTGCTTCAGTAAAACTAAAAGTAATTATGCTACTTTTATTTTCCTTCTAAAAAATAAAAAATATAATAAAAAAATCAGGTCAAAAACCCTAACTAACGTTGAAGTATCTAGATGCCTAAGTTTCGGGTCTGTTTATGTATTATACCAATTAGGAATTATACATGGTTTTACACATATCTTCGTATTGGGTTAATTTTAAGATCATTAAAAACTCAATATTGAATTAAAATTGCATTGTTCAGGTGTAAAACTGGATTATTATTATTAGTAGTAATAAAATGATAAATTACAAATTATTAGTTAACAGAACTAAACCGAAAATAAATTAGTGAAAATAATGAATTGACTTACCGAAGTGTTTTTTTTTCTTCGATGGTGTATGTGGTTAGTATCGGCTGCTTATTCCATTGGCGGCTTTGGTAAGTTTGAGACAAGGTTACAAAATAGTCATCCAAGTATGTATTTAAATAAGGGAAAAGGTGCAACATACCTTGAATTTTAATAAATCATATAGATATACCCCGTTATACTTTCGTATAAATATATAAATATACTCTTGTTATTAATAAAAAGATAAATATATTATCCTAAACTTTAATAAATGATACAAATATATATTCTTGCCGTTAATGAAAAGGTACATATATATTACTAAACATTGATAAATGATACAAATTTATCCTCAGTCATACTTTAGGTACAAATATACTCTTGTCGTTAATGAAAAAATATATATTTACCCTTCTCACTAACGGCA
>NC_061121.1:14129923-14139573 GCF_002878395.1 Capsicum annuum
TGCCGTTAGTGAGAAGGGTATATATGCATCTTTTCATTAAAGCAAGGTATATTTGTATCTAAAGTATGACGGAGGATATATCTGTATCATTTATCAAAGTTTAGGAATATATATGTAACTTTTCGGTTTAAATAATGTCTTTTTAAGTTTATCAAATATTAATTATTTTAGTTTGCCTTAGATAATGTGTTCATTATCTATTGTATTTTTATTATGTCTTTTTTTGATCGATTTTTATTTTGCTCCAGCAGTCTATTGGAAACGTCTTTATCTCACCTCAGTTTATATAGGAATATATTAGGTATGTTATTATTGCAGTAGTAATTTGTGTTAAAAATTTATTGAACGAAGAATGGCCTAAAATACCGTTCAAGTATTGAAATTGCTCTAAAATACCCTCCATTAACCTATTTTAGAGCCAATAGATTAACGAGGGTATTTTAGCATCAATTTCAATACTTGAAGGATATTTTAGGACTGTCAAATTTAATAGAAACTCATATTGACAGGTGTCGCACCCCATTTTCCTCGCGGAATGCAGGATTCAACTTGACAAACTCTTTTTGGGATTGCGTTGAAAGAAGGGTGTGAGAGTCACCACCTAACTTATTAAGATGCATTAGGGCACCTATCTAGGATACTACGAACCTATTTTTTGTTATTTAGTCTTAGTTCACCAAAGTTCGGGTAAGGGTTCAAATTACCTCAAAAAAAAGGTGTTAGGCACCTTTCAAGGTCCACAAAGGTGGATCCCGGCCAAATTCATACTTTACGTGGCCAAATTCATACTTTACGTGGAGACTATACATGATCAAATAAAATCTCTTATTTTATTATTAATTTAAAAGCCAAGTAATAAAATAATTAACAAACACATTATTTGTTAATACTAATTGTCGATTATCTAAGTGATAAAATAAATAAAAACATGGAAATAAGATAAGCAAGGAGAAAGAAACAACATAATTTATAATAGAAAGGAACTGCTTTATGATGAACTAGCTACCCCAAATAAATATGTAAAATAAAAGACTAAACAAATTCATCCGAGTCAAACAAAGGGATGTTTTGGTTTTATTCGGATCAGCCCCAACTGGATGCTAAGTCTAAGGACATTCTATGACAAGGACAAAACTAACGTTTTTAGTAAATTTTAACATTCCTAAGATTTAACGTCCCTACTATCGTCCAAGAGGCATTGGACTACACTATTTAGATTTGTATTCTAAACTACAAGAAAACTATGTTGCCTCGGACTCTAAGCACAAACATATTGGACAACAGGTAGCATGTAATAATCCCAAGTTGGCCTTTTGATTAGATAATGTTAATTAGTGTGATGACACGCAAAGACGGGCAAATTATTATCAATAACCTATAGGCACGGTGTCTAAATGTACAAGTAATGATAAAGGACGACTGTGATTCGTGTATGCAACAACAGTATGTGTTCATAAAAGGTGTCAAAAAGTGTGGTAAATGTGTCAAACAAAAATGTGCTTGTGAATTAAGTGTTATAAGACATAAATGAGAATATAAGAAATCAACAAGAATATTAAAAGGCATTAACATGTCAAGGATGTACGTAAGTGTGGAGAATAAATTATAGCTAGGAAAATGTAGAGGATCAGTATTTTTAACAGGCTGGAAGTCGATTAAACACGTTGAATAATTAATTAAAAACATGCTGAAAAAGTGAATTAAACATGCCGAAAAGTTACTTACATGCAGAAAAATCACATTAAGGTACCGTATTTTACGTTGATATGCTGAAACAAACCAAGAATACCTAAAATATAATATTTTGATGTGCTATAAATGTAGAGAACTAGCCTTCTAAACATGCTGGAATTAGACTACTTGTGCCAAAATTATATTCTTAATGGACAGTAAATTAATGCGTGGGGGGAGCAGGAATTTAATGTAAATACGCCAAAACATGCTCAAATAAACTATTTAACCTACTGAAAGTCTGTTAACATGTTAAAAATACATTGACAAAGTTGTTTTAATGTAGGCATGCTGAAAACTTGATTTAAACATGTTGAAAAATATTAAATACGTTTGTTCCACATGCTGACAATGCTCAAGTAGACTATTTAACAAGTAGGAAACGTAATAACTTGAAGGTTAAGATGTGAAAAATGCTTGAATTAATTGTCAATCATGTAAGAAAATATTACTGGTCCTATGATCAATTTTAATGTACTAACATGCTAAAAATCAATCCAACGTGATAGAAATACATCAATATGCTCAATGTCGATATAAGGTGTCGATTTTAGTTAGATCAAGGAAGATTAATAAATAGTAGAAAATGATTCCTATGTCAACAAGTCATAATTTTGTGCCCAAGTGACCCATGTAGCATGTAATACATGTAAAGCCTAGATTGTGCCTATCTATGCCATTCACAGAGCATGTGAATCCCCGCCCCCCAAATCTATTTATTACAATAATAATAAAAGTGTTTTACAATAATGTTACAAACAATACGAAAACTAAGAAAGAAGATCAATAACTAACTATCAAGAATACATAGTTAATTAAATGCCCCAGGGGATTCTTCGGAACTGGTAAGTGTATTTAAACCTGCGAAAACAAAATACAAAGGCAAGCAAACAAGAATGACAAACATCGGAACATTCCTAAAGACGCAATGCTTTCTAAAGGGCTTTCACAGCATTATGCAGTCAACACACACACACACAGAGAATAAAGTAATTGCGTCGTTCAGCAGTAGGGAGAAAAATAAAAAGTAATGAAAATCGAGCACACGTAATAGCGCACAATATGGGAGATGTTTTCAGCAGCCTCGAAAGAGAACCAAAAGCACTTGAGAAAAACCAATGATTTTTGTTAAGAGTGTAGTAGTAATTGTAATTGTTGAGAGCTGTGTATTAATTGAGAAAGAAGGCTGTTTATATAGTGTGAAAAAAAAAACTCAGCCTAAGCCTAGAAAGGAAGGGAGAATATTTGGTGAAAATCAATCAATGGAGTCCTCCAAAATTATAGTGAGGTGCGTATCTCAAATTACCATGTTTAGTCGTACTAGGCTACTATTGTAAACTGCGATTAGCAAGGCAGGAAACGAGTAAGTAAAGTTATCACATACTTTGAACTGATTCAAAGAACGAGACTCCGACTCCTAAAAATAACAACACTTTCAGGACTCATGCTATTAATGTCAACCTAGAAACTAAGGTTCATGCAAATTGGGAATTTTCATATATGTTAGCCTGAGATGGACACGTAATTGAAGGCATTGAATCAAAATTCAAACTCAAACCTCATGGATTTTAAATCTGAGAACTCAAATAGCAAGGCAAACAACATCATGCAATTAAAGAAAAAGGGTCAAACCAGGACATAAATACAGTGATGTGAGACGGGCGGCGAATCGGAGCGAAGGGGGGCTGGAGGCGGCTGCTCTGGTGGTCGCTGGCAGCGTTGGTCGGCGTTGTGGTCGTCGCTGGCTGGAAGGAGTTCAGCAGCCATGGCTGATTTTGGAGAGGGAGAAGAGAGGGGTGGAGAGTGTGAGAGAGAGAGAGAGTACAGGGAGGCGGAAGAGAGAGAGAGAGGTTTGTTGTGGGAATTAGGGTTAGGGGTGTTTAGGGTTTCTTGGTTTTAAAAGGATCCTTTTAATCTCAGCCGTCAGATCAGTTTCTGATCGACGGTTGAGATCTAAAGGTTGGGATTTGATTAAATTTTTAAAAATTGAGTATGGCTATAATTGCAACAAAGGGTTGACATTGCAATAAAATTGAGGCTGAGAGATGAATGAATTGGGCAATGATTTTAATTAGACTATTATTTAAATTAGTAGGGGTAACTAGATATATAACAACAACAACAAACCCAGTATATTTCCACATAGTAGGGTCTGGGGAGGGTAAATGTACGCAGTCCATACCACTACCTCCGAAGGAGTATAGAGACTATTTTCGATAGACCCCCGGCTCAAGACAAAAGACTGTAGACCAACAGTCGTGCAACATGATAAAGAATAAAGAACCAACATCCACAAAAACAAAGTATAATTAACCAAAAGGCAAGCAATATGCTAAAGTAACAACAGAACCAACATTCACCAAAAAACAGTATAATTAACAACCCAAGGACCCCCTCCCCCATAACTGGAACTCCCAACCGAGCTATCCTTAAACCTCCTAACTACGGACTACGACTCGACCACCCACCTTAGCCTTCTAGTTTAATACTCTTCCTCCAAACCTTCCTATCGAGGGTCATGTCCTCAATAAGCTGTAACTGTTCCATGTCATGTCTAATCACTCCTCGCTAGTACATTTTTGGTCTACCCCTACCCCGCTTGAAACCCTCAAAGGCCAACCTCTCACATCTATAGACTAGGGCATCCGTGCCCCTTCTCATCACGTGGCCAAACCATCTCAACCTCACTTCCTGCAACTTATCCTCCACCAAAACCACTCTCACCTTCTCCCGAATAGTCTCATTCCTAACCCTGTCCTCCTTAGTAAATCCACACATCCAACGCAACATTCTCATTTTCACAACCTTCAACTTTTAGACGTGAGAATTCTTAACAGGCCAACACTCCGCCCCATATAACATGGTCGACCGGACCGCAGCTCTATAAAATTTATCTTTAAGCTTAAGAGACACCTTCTTATCACATAAAATTCCTGAGGCAAGCCTCCATTTCGTCCAACCTGCCCCAATACGGTGGGAGACATCCTCATCAATCTCTCTATTCCCCTGGATCATAGACCCAAGATACTTAAAACTATCCCTCCTATAAACCGCCTGCGACTCCAACTGCACCACCACATCGTCCTCTTGCCTCAAGTCACTAAACTTGCACTCCAAGTACTCCGTCTTGGTCCTACTCAACCTGAATCCTTTAGATTCCAGGGTCTGTCTCCAAACCTCCAACTTATCATTAACACCTCAGCGCGACTCATCAATCAAAACTACATCATCCGCAAAGAGCATACACCAAGGAACCTCCCCTTGTATATTTCACGTCAACACATCCATCACCAAGGCGAATAGGAACGGGCTAAGAGTCGATCCCTGGTGCAGACCTGTCAAGACCGAAAAATGCCTGAAATCCCCTCCCACCGCCCTTACCCGAGTCTTCGCCCCCTCATACATGTCCTTAATCGAACGGATGTACGCCACTGGTATCCCTCTTGCCTCCAAGCATCTCTATAGAACCTCCCTAGGAACCTAGTCATACGCCTTTTCCAAGTCGATAAACACCAAGTGCAGATCCTTCTTCTTCTCTCTATATCGTTCTACCAGCCTTCGCAAAAGGTGAATTGCCTCAATCGTCGATCGACCGGCATAAATCCAAATTGATTCTCCGAAATAAGCACTATCTTCCTCAACCTCCGTTCCACCACCCTCTCCTAAATCTTCATCGTGTGACTCAACAACTTAATACTATGGTAGTTGTTGCAGCTTTAAATGTCTCCCTTGTTCTTTTATAAAGGAATCACCGTACTCCATCTTCACGCCTCGGACATCTTATCGGTCTTAAAAATATTGTTAAACAAATGGGTTAGCCACCTCAATCCCGCTCCGCTAGCATACTGTCACGCCTCAAATCCTATTGGGGCAGACTGGCACCCGTAACCGAGGAGGCTCGGGAGAACCAACTCAAAACCTTATACTTCCCATGCATACCTCTATGACAACCCGAAATTCGAATAGCATCATGTCGCATATAAAAGGAAATAATCACCTGTATAAACTCGAGCACACATATATATGTATATACAATACTTGGCCGTTGGAGCCATCACGTCTATTAACAAAACACCACCTTGACTGTACATTAGGTCTACAAAGCCTCTAGACAATACACAGAGTTTAACTAAGGTCGGGACACACCCCGCCATATAAATAACTTCTATACAATACCAAAAGTGACTGAATATGACATGGAAAGCCCCAAAGCAAATTGGAGTTCACCAAAAGCAGCTGGATATCCTGGTTCCTACTTGTGCGGTGTATGAGCTGAGGTACCTGTGCCTGCAACATGAAATGCAGGTCCCCCGTGGGGGACATCAGTACAAAATATGTACTGAGTATGTAAAGCTGTAGATAATCATATATGATATAGGAGCTCAATAGAAATCAGAAACAAGTGAATAAATCGTAATAGAAGTGGACCACACTTACTAGAACTTGTGACAACCTATACATTGTATTTATTCAATCACTTTACCTTCGTTCTTATCATCTTTGTAATCATTACTGTACTGTACTGTGACCATTAGGCTGCCTCCAGTACATATCAACTGGGATCGACCCATGATAGGCTTATGCCCCTAGGATACCACCCATAAACACATAAATAGGGATCGACCCATGATAGGCTTATGCCCCTGGGATACCACCTAATAAGAGAGAACTCTCATCACTTAGTTCAATTAATCTTTGAGATTGTTATTTCGGTTGCCACCGTATTTTTGATACTTTGAAACAATGATACATCAATAAGAGACATATAAATAGACCATCAATGTAATAACAATGAAGTAAGAACTCATTGACACATTAATTAAGTGTTTTAGAGTCATTAATGCCATAACAATGAAGTAGGAACTTATTGGTATATCAATGAAACGTTTTGGAGTCATTAATAGCACATGGATCTTGTTTGAGTAATCGGATACCTTCTGGCATTCATTAGTACAATAAACATGTAAGATTTGGAAAACAAGTATTGAAATGTCTTGACATCTTGTAGGGTGGAAACGAGTTCATTGGTAACGTAGGACATCATACAAAACCATTGTGGATCACATGTTATTGAATAACTTTGAAAACTTTCTTAATAGAATAATTGTTAACTTTCATGCCAAAGATATGGTATAGAGTATGCTTTACATACCTGACTGTCAACCTTCAATACTAATCCCAAATGGACTTCCCATAATTTCGAAGTACTTATCTACAATGAACATATATAGCAATCTAGTATTAGCAACCAAACGTCACAATTTAATTATTTGAATTCACCAAACTAGTGGTTAAGTAGTAAACCTTAATTACACCATAAAGGGTGTCGCCTTAATTACACCATAAAGGGTGTCACCTTCATACTCCAATTACATTGACATGCCATGCATATTCATACAACATCCTCCAATATCAAGTTTGGATTCATTTATCCTTCCAACTAATTCATTAAACCAAATTGAGCCATAGACATAAATAATCATCAATTCAATAGTATATCACCATATCCACCTTCCATAACTCAATTACCATATTCACCTTCCACAATTCAATACAACCAAACCATGCAAAGTATTCCATAACTCTATTTCCATCACCTTTCAATAACATCCAATAATATAATCCTCTATCACACATATACATGTGGAAAATAACAAAGACAAACAATATTCATACCTTAGAATTCATCTCTTGATTATGCAATCCTTTTACCACAAATAATAGGTGTCGTTCGAAGCTCTCGAGATGACAAACACAGTTATCGGATTACTTTGGAATTTCTACAGTTGAATCAAAAGTAATTTAAAGGTCAAATTTGGCTAGTATTTGTTCTTTCTCAATGATTGATGATGAAAATGTGTTTTTGAACTCATATATATGTATATATATACACATATTCCCGTCCATAATATAATAGGAAATGACCAAAATGCCTTTAAAATTTAAATAATGTCAAATCTGTCCTTTGGTGGACTATTTTGATAAGCTAAAGTAGATCGACCATAACTCTTTGATACGATATCGGATTTGGGTGAAATTGGTATTGTTGGAAGGATAATTCAAAGGGCTTTCTTTTCATATAAAGTAAGACACCCGGTTCGTCCTGTACAAGGAGTTATGATCATTTGAAGTTGACCCTAAAAATCTATTTTGATAGGCTGAAGTAAAACGAGTATAACTCCTTACTTAGATGTTGGATTTGGATGAAACCAATTGCATTGGAAAGAAGACTAAAAGATCTTTATTTTCATAGGTCGCACCTCTCCTAGTTCATTATATTAAGGGAGTTATGATCATTCAAAGTTGACCCAAAAATTCGGCTGGCCTCAGTAGTTTGTGTGCAGGAAATTTTCCTGCACATTTACTATTCCCAAATATCCCGGCCACCGTTTTATAGTTTCGAACGTGCTCGATTATATCTGAAACCTATCCGTTTTTGGAAATCTTAATATCGTTGGAAATCTTATTCAATAATCTTCGCATGGAACCATCGACGGGCAAATTTCGGTATAAATAAAATAAAAAATTAATTCCATATAAATAAGACCAATACACGTACTTGAATACACCTATACACGTACTTGAATATGGGGTGTTACATCCTTCCCCCCTTTAGGACATTCGTCCTTGAATGTTAGCATAGTTATTCAACCGAAACAAGTTCAAGTCCATGATTAATATTCACATCATCACATAAATACTATGCATATATATAAAAAAAAAAAACTTACTTGTTAATGTTCTAACTCCGTTTCTTGAACTTCCTCTTCATCTTTGAACAAATGAGGGTACTTAGATTTCATTGCTTCCTCAGCTTCCCATGAAATCTCTTCTCTTTGATGATTTCTCCAACGTACTTTCATAGATGCTATCTCTTTATTTCTCATCTTCTTAACTTGGCGATCTAGAATAGAAATAGGCACTTCCTCATAGGTAAGATTTTCCACAACTTGCACATCCTCAGTAGAAGTGATATGTGATGGATCTCCGATGCACTTTCGAAGCATTGACACGTGAAATACCGGATGTACTAATGAGAGCTCTTGGGGTAGCTCTAATTCATATGCAACTTGTCTAAACCTTCGAGTGATCTTATAGGGGCCTATATAACGTGGACTCAACTTCCCTTTCTTGCCAAATCTCATTACCCCTTTTATTGATGATACCTTCAAAAATACCCAATCACCTATAGAAAACTCTAGCCCTCTCCTTCTACTATCCGCATATGACTTGTGTCGACTTTGGGCTATTTTCAGTCGTTGCTGAATTACTTTAACCTTCTCTATGGCTTGATAAACAAGATCCGGTCCGAACAAAAGAGTTTCACCCACTTCGAACCATCCTATTGGTGATCTACACTTCCTTTCATATAAAGTTTCATATGGTGTCATTTTGATACTTGAATGATAGCTTTTACTGTAGGCAAACTCAATAAGACGTAAATGATCATCCCAGTTGCCCTTAAAATCTATTACACAAGCTCGTAGCATATCTTTAAGTGTTTGGATGGTACGTTATGCTTGTCCATCTGTTTGAGGGTGAAAAGTTGTACTCAACTTCACTTGTGTTCCCAAACACCTCTGAAAAGACTTCCAAAAGTTTGTAGTAAATTGGATTCCCCGATCTGATATAATAGAGATTGGCACTCCACGTAATCGGACTATCTCTTTAATGTACAGCTTCGCATACTCTTCAACTGTGTAAGTAATCCTAACTGGTAGGAAATGTGTGGATTTGGTAAGCCTATCAACAATCACCCATATAGAATCAAACTTCTGGGATGTACGAGGCAAACCAATAACGAAATCCATGTTGACCATGTCCCACTTCCAGCTTGGAAGATCAATGCATTGCATATAACCTCCGGGTTTTTGGTGCTCAACTTTAACTCTTTGATAATTTGGACATTCAGCTATAAA
>NC_061121.1:14142573-14195999 GCF_002878395.1 Capsicum annuum
CAACAATAACAATTAAATAATATGGAAAGAAGTATGGCAAACTGGGTGATGTATTTGCAAAAATTTGAGTGCGCATAGTAATTTAATTAATAAAATTATGTAAAATGCCGTATTTAATTTTAAAAATTTATAAAAAATGATGCTAAAAGATAATAAAATAATTTATGCATTTTTCTAAATTATGAATGCGATACGTTAGAAATCTGTTTGATACAAGAAAATGTGCAAAAAATACTAATATTTAAAAATTAATAATTTATTAAAATAACAACCTAAATGTAGTATCGGGAAGTCAAAAGTGGGTGTCAACAACAATTGTCTATCAAGAAGAGGAATAAGAGATGGGTCGGGGAGGGTCGATCTAGAATTAAGTGGGGTAGCTTGACGCCAAAAAGTGCACTGGAGATAGGGGAAAAGGTGGCGGGTATGAGAGCGTGGGAGTGCAGGGGGGACGTGGATGCTATGTGGGATAGGGGCGGCCAGCTGCATCAAAGAGACTGTTAAAGGTGTGTTGGGTGTTTCGAGGGATCGGGCAGGTCGGCATAAGGGGGACTGGTGGTGGAATGAAGAAGTGAAGAAGAAAGTGGAGATCAAGAAGGGGGTGTATGTTGAGTTGATTAAGAGTAAAAATGAAGAAGAGAAGCGGGTGAATAAAGAGGTGTACAAGGTAGCTAGGAAGGAGGCTAAGTTGGCAGTTACGGCTGCCAAGTCAGCAATGTTTGAGCGTTTGTATGCTGGGTTAAAGGAGAAAGGAGGGGATAAGAGGTTGTATAGGCTTGCAAAAGTTAGAGAGCGAAAGGGTCATGACCTAGATCAAGTGAAGTACATTAAGGGGGAGGATGGTAGTGTTCTGGTGAAGGATGCTCACATTAAGAGGAGATGGCAGGACTACTTTCATAAACTTTTAAACGAGGAAGGGGACAGAGGCATTGAGCTAGGGGAGCTGGAGCATTCGGAGGAGAGCCGTGATGCAGGCATTTTAAGGTCGAGGGGGTCAAAGAGGCTATTCGTAAGATGCGGAGGGGTAGGGCGACGGGGTCGAACGAGATTCCAGTAGATTTTTGGAAGTATGTGGGCAGGGCAGGGCAGGGCTTAGGTGGTTGACGGATTTGTTTAACAGTATTTTCAAGACTGCGAGAATTCCTGAGGCTTGGAGATGGAGTACGATGATTCCGTTTTATAAAAACAAGGGTGACATTCAGAGTTGCAACAACTACAGGGGTATTAAGATGTTGAGTCGCACTATAAAGATTTGGGAGATAGTACTTGAGTGGAGATTGAGGAGGGTTGTGTCTGTTTCGGAGAACCAATTTGGATTTATGCCTAGTCGTTCAACGACAGAGGCAATCCATTTGGTGAGGAGATTGGTGGAGTAGTATAGAGAAAGGAAGAGGGACTTATACTTGGTGTTCATTGACCTAGAAAAGACGTATGATAAAGTTCTGAGGAAGGTTCTTTGGAGGTGCAAGGGGTCCCGGTGGCGTACACCAGAGTTATTAAGGACATGTACGATGGAGGAAAAACCAGGGTGAGAACGGCAGGAGGAGACTCAAACCATTTTCCTATCGAGAAAGGGTTGCATCAAGGATTGACTCTTAGTCCGTTCCCGTTTGCGATGGTGATAGACGTGTTGACGTAGAGTATTCAAGGCGAGGTGCCTCGGTGTATGCTATTTGCATATGATGTAGTGCTGATTGATGAGACGCGGAGAGGCGTGAATGACAAATTGAAGGTTTGGAGGCAAACCCTTGAGTCGAAGGGGTTCAGGTTGAGTAGGTCCAAAACTGAGTATTTGGAATGCAATTTTAGTGACTTAAGGTAAGAGGACGATGTGATGGTGAGGTTGGACTCCCAAGAAGTTTGTAAGAGGAATAGTTTTAAGTATCTTGGGTCTTTGATCCAGGGGAATGGTGAGATTGATAAGGATGTCACCAATCGTATTGTAGCAGGTTGAATGAAGTGGAGGCTCGCCTCGGGGGTGCTGTGTGATAAGAAAGTGCCCCTTAAGCTTAAAGGCAAATTCTATAAAGTGGCAGTCCATCCGGCCATGTTGTATGGTGCGGAGTGTTGGCCAGTCAAGCACTCCCACATCCAAAAAGTGAGGGTGGCAGAAATGAGAATGCTGCGTTGGATGTATGGGCTTACTAGAGGGGACAGGATTAGGAATGAGATTATCCGGGAGAAGATGGGAGTGGCATCGATGGAGGACAAGATGCGGGAAGAAAAACTGAGATGGTTTAGACATGTGATGAGGAGGGACGCGGATGCCCCAGTGCGTGGGTGTGAGAGACCAGCGTTGGATGACTTCAGGAGGAGTAGAGGTAGGCTGAAGAAATACTGGAGGGAGGTGATCAGACATGACATGGAGCAGTTGCAGCTTACTGAGGACATGACCCTAGATAGGAAGATGTGAAGGTCGCTGATAAGGGTAGAAGGCTAGCGGGACGGTGTGGGTTGTAGCAAGCCACTAGGAGAGATCTTGCGTAGCCGGGTTAGTAACCTTAGGTTTGTGTCTATAGGTGTCTATGGCTGCGAGTATGTGTTACTTATACATGGGTGTCCCTTTCATATTTTCTCAGTTGCTATCTGCTTATTTCATGTTGCCGTATCTCTCGTATTTTCGTATTGCTCTGATTTACTTTTTATTATTCCTTACGCCTTTTCTGTTATGTAATCCATCTCCTTGTCGCCTATTCTTTATCTTGAGCCGGAGGTCTATCGAAAATAGTCTCTCTACTTTTTCGGAGGTAGCGGTATGGATTGCGTACATCTTATCCTCCCCCAAACCCCACTTTGTGGGAACACACTGGATTTGTTGTTGTTGTTGTTGTCATATTGACAGGTGTAATTTTTGTAGTTTCTATTTTTATTTATTTATTCATTGAGTTTGGTAAAAAATTCTAAGGTATAATTTATGCTAATTTTTTATATATCTTAGAGTCTACTACAGTTTTTATTGTTGAATATTTGATGATTTGATGAAAATTCCGCGGTGTTTATGGTTAATTTGTTGAAATCAAAGTAAATTTTCATCGTCTGGAGCTTAACTACAAAAAATTTCAATATTTTGCATAATTACTAAAAATCCTGATTTTAGATCTGTCGAGATACATAATTAGCTCTCGATACATCCAACAAAGATACATTTTTTCTTTTGTAAAAATATATAATTAACTTTTGATATATATTTTCGATTTTGGGTCTTTCGTTTATAGAGATACATAATTAGTTCTGATACATTTTTTTTATTTTAGGTCTGTCGAGATACATAATTAACTCCCGATACATCTAACGAAGATATATAATTAATTGAAATTTTTGTAATTACTTTGTAAGGATGGAAATTTGTATAAATATGATAAACTAAAGTGTATGTTTATGTTATTTTGTTTCCATTGTTTATGTCAAGCCTAACAAGCGACATTGTAAAATATTTGAAGGAGAATAAAAGTGTAAACTTCTGGTAAAATTAAAAACCAAAATTGTTCAGTGCATAGTGAAAAGACTATTTTGAATCTACTCTCAAACTCTACATTTGTCCTAATAAAATTTATCGAGTATATATATATTATGCTTTATAAAAAGTAATTCGGGTTAGAGCTGTCAATACGGGTTGGCCCAGCTCATCTGGGCTAATCCATACGGGCTTTGAGTTTGACGGGTCAGGCCGAGTTGGCCCATTTAAATGACGGGCCAAAAATTACCAAACCCACGATACTATCCTGTGGGCTGCAGGCCTCACGAGCCAGCCCACTTTATAAAAAATTATATTTTACAATTTAATTTTACATTGTTAATAAACATAAATATTTATCACACAATAACACATAGTATTAATGTTTGTTAATCAAAAGGGAGCCAGAGCTCGAATCACCCAAAGTAGGAAGAAAACGAAGAGGTGGCACTACTCAATCGGAGACATCACGGTTGAAAGTCGATGACGTGTTGAGGGAGATTTAGTGAAGAGGAGGCGGCTAGCTGAACTAAGGAAATTAGGAAAGTGAAGAGTACAATGTACTCTTTATGTTTTAGTGGTAGATATTTAATTATTTTATTATTTATTAGATAGGAAAGTAGGAAACTTTCCGGTTTCCATTTTCTTTGTTAATGGAACCGGTCAATGGTCATTAGTGGATTTGATTGTTTTTTAACTCTTTTATTATTTTTTAGTATTTTATTTTATTTTTAAATTATTTATTATTTGACTGACGGGCCGGTCCACGAACTAGCCCAACCCACATTCCTCAAGCGCTACGGGCCATGGGCTTATTCGGGCGGGGCTAAAAAGCCTTGTTCTTAAATGGGCTGCAAAAATTGAAGCCCACCCCATCAAATTATAGGCCGGACGGGGCCGGCCCACCGGGCCTTGGCCCATATTGACGGCTCTAATTCGGGTGTACTAAGTTGTCATTATGCGCAGAGTCCAAAAAAGTACATGACCATATTGGATATTGGATGTATTAAACACAACTTTACCTTACATTTCCGCAAGAAAATGTTTCCACGGCTTGAACTAATGATCTACTGTTACGCAATGACAACTCTTGTAGTTACACCAATATCGTATATCAGCAAGCATCCATGAGTTGCAGGTTTTGCCAAATACAAGACAGCAAAGGGTACATTCTTTGGCCTGCTATATGAATCTTCACTGGCAAATTTAGCTCAAATAAGCCGTGAACTTAATAGCTTTTGCTCAAACTCATGGTTCGTATTAACTTTGTATAAAGAAAGTAACTAAATTTACTGGTAATTCAATTATAATTGTATGTTACTGGTAATTCAGATCTTGAATCCGCCTTGCATATTCTTTATGGTAAGAACTCATGATAAATTGGTTAGTTTTACACTTCTTGCCAGTCTATAATGCAGAATGAAAATTATTGAACATACCAAATTATATTAGTACAACAGAACTGAACTGAATCTGAATGGTTGGTTGAACAGAAGAAAGATTGTTTTCAGGAACTTAGATTCCATTACCTTCAAATAAAAAGAACCCTTTGAAATACATTCTAAGAATACATAAGCCAACATTAACATCTTTTAACTCTCTGTCTGTGTCGAGTCAAACACCATCATAAAACGAGAGGGAGCTAACTAAAATCAATCTTCCGCTTTCCTCGTATTAAATTATTTCTCCCTAATTTTTGGGTCGCAACAACAAACAAGGAAGGGTAACATGATATGTACAGAAAAAACATATCTTACAACTACTATACAATCGCGCTATTTGCGATGCCCTGACGATGCCATGAGAATTGCAACAGCTGCTGTAAACATAAACAACATGCCTGCAAGGAGCGTGTATGTTTTCCTTGATGATCTTCGATATTCTCCAAACAAAACCACCCCCCAAAATGTGCTCACAAGAGGCAGTGCCTGAAATTCGCCACATATTTCAGATGAATAAGTGTGTTCAATACAGTTGAATGATATACGACTAATCAATCCGACAATACATATTTCCTTCGGTTCACTTTATGTGAATCTATTTGACTGAGCTCGGAGTTCATGAACTAAAGATAGAATCTTGGAGGAACTAATGGTCTTAGACATGTCATGACGTTCGTCTGGCCATAAGTCAAGTCATTAGCAAAATAGGAAGTTCAAACTTTAGTTATTTCCAAAATATAGAAAGGTGACGTTCTATTTGGAATAAACTAGAAGGAAATAACGTCGCCACTTTTTCAGATTCTTTAGTGGAAAGTTCAATATGTAACTCTGCTATAAGAGTTTTGCAGAGCGGTAATAAACTCAGATAAAGGAGGAAGGTTACTTATGTCATAGTGGTTTCATATAGTCGACAAAATGGGGCGTAGCTGATATATATGAAAGGATAATCGGCTGATAAATGCACAAACCTGAACAGCATCTGCAGCCGCGTATCCAGCTGCTTGACCCCCCATGAATTGGAGACCATTACCGAAGCCACATATAAGTCCAGCCAAAAGAGCCCAACCTCTGCCATTCCAATCATTGATATAAGCCTTGAACGACGACTTGGGTGCATTTAGTATGGGGTAGTACAAGAAAGTGAGGTTCAAAATCATGGCAATCACGAAACAAAAGGATGAGAAATAGAAAAATGCTGTATAGACGGTCAAGTGGGGTACTCCATCTTTGAGAGTATGCCATTGATCGTTTGTGGCTAAGTTGAATGCAGGTGAGAACATAGAGAAACAAATCCCAGCAAAGAATGTTATGGCCAATCCAACGAACGTGCCCTTCCCAAAAACCTGCAAGCATACACAACTTAACTATTAGGATGTAACTACGATGTATTTCACAAAAACGTAAGTAGGCTATTCTGTTGTGTTACACCTAATTGAAATTCATATTTGTCAAGAATCTTCTTAATTGAAATTCATATTTGTCAAGAATCTTCTTAGTCTGGTCAGAGACTTATAGGCAAGTATAGCATAAAGTATGAGTTTTGGAGAATCACTATTCTAGACTACCCTTAGTTTGCCTTCACGGAAAAAGAAATTCCGACCTTGATTGATCTCGTTTTCTCAAGTTCTATTAGGAAAGCCGCAGTCCCAAATTTTGCCTTCCTAGGAGCATCTCCATCCTCTAGATCATTTTTAGTACCTGAGGTTATACGAATTAGAAAAAAGAAGCCTGCCAATTAAAGATACGGGAATCATATTTAAGATGCCCGGGATCACAATACCTGGATTAGAATTTGTTGGTTTGAAGGAAGAAATTCCATTAGTCCTGCAAATGTGCAATTACATTGGACATCAATTTTCTGTCATTATTGGTCAAGTTTTATAAAAGCGTAGATGTATATATGCGTGACAGAGTTTTAGTATATACGTCCTGCACTTTACTCTTATATCACAAGGAACACGAGAAGACAAAAAGAGATGAAGAATTGTGTCAGTCATCACATGCAAGTAGTGTAGCTCTGCACGCTTACACGACGTGGTTATGACATGGACCTATAGCCAAAAAAAGTCTATTTCGTTGAAATTTTATTTATTCGAAATGATCAGAAGAAAGGAAACCACAAACATTATAAAAAAATTAATCTGGGAAGTATGCTAGCATACCCGACTTTGCAGTCATTTGAATAGCTATCAAGCTTGGTTTTGTTATCAGCATTGTTGGATGAATGAACAGCAGAGCCTAAGCAAACGGCAATCAAGAAGCATGCAACTCCAGAAAACAGAATCTCAGCTTTGTTAATTTTGTCGTCAAGGTAATAATTCAGGGTCGTTCCTGTCATAACCAAAAGAATAGCACATATCATGTTTCAACACCTTGTACTCACTTCAAAAAATAGAAGTTGCTGAAGTTAAGAGGATACCTATAACGACTGTAATACTTGCAGAGACCACTTCGGTGACTGATAAACCAACTAAAGCAAAAGCATATTGAGTTGAGAGGTTCCCAAGACTCAGGAACATTCCTCCAGCCATTGCAAACAAGACACTGTGCCAATTATCCTGCAACGTTTCGTTGATAATAGTAAACCATAATACCCAAAGGAAAATCGGAAGTTCAGAAATGCTTGTTATTGTGAAAAAAATCAATTATGGACGACAATACATGAGACCTCTAAGGTGCTAATGGAAAGTCGCTATTAAAATAGACTTTTCGAATTGAAAAAAGAAACTACTGTCTTAGGATAGCCAATCTTGATAGAAACATGAATTAGAAAGTAAGAAAGACAAAAATGGATATATCAGCTAATAAGGGCGACTGCTACGTTCCATATAAGGTACTCTAATAGAAGTCATGTTATTTCTTAGTTAGCATATCCTTCACCACTTTGACAGCGAGGACCTTGTGGCATGATATTAGCCAATCAGAAGTACGTAATACCAATTGTCACTCAAACTTGAAAATGAGTGGGGAAAATTTTATCAGGTAAATTGATGAGAACATATGAATAAATCAAACTCCATGTTAAGCAGGGCCAAATTCAGCAGAAGGCAACAGAACAGCAGATGGATATGAATTTTTAAAAACATGGTCTTAAATAAATTTGTAAAAGCTCATACATATCTCTCTTCAAAAATAGTCAATACAAGTCGATCCCTAATTTAGCTCTACCTATCAAACAAAAGTATATGCTACCTGGTTATCATAGCACAAAAAAAGAAAATTACTGCTGCATTATAGATTTAATTCTGTACTCCTTTGGAAGAGAATAGTAATCTCATTTGCTTTTTATTTTTTTTGCATGTTATTGAGCCGAAAAGGTGCCATTTGTTTCTTGTACTTAACTAAAGAGAAAATATACAACACATAAGCGACCTGTATATATTCCATTTTCCAAATTGAAGGATAGCCCGGTACACTAAGCTCCCACCATGCACGGATTAGAGAAGGGCCGGACCACAAGGGTCTACTGTACAGTCTTACCCTGCAGTTTTGCAAGAGGCTGTTTCCACAGCTCGAACCCGTGACCTCCTAGTCACATGGCAGCAATTTTACCAGTTACGCCAAGGCTCCCTTTCACCATTTTCCAACTTGATCTATTCGTCAAATCGAACGCAAGAAACGTTGGCCTGAAAAATACAGCTACTATCCTGGCTGTTAAGGGCACTAACCTGAAAGAGTTGAGTGAGGAAATCAGGCCTTTCTGGTGTGCTTGGCCCAAACTGACCAAAGGTGAGAGCAATGATCGCCGCAGCCAGAAAATTGGTAATGGTATAATCAAGGTAAGTATGTTGAGGAAGACGACCTCGTCTTTCGAGCAAAGTCAGTAGAGCTGGCCATGTCCCTAACAATAACAAAGAGAATAGCATACATGCTATAGCCCCACCTTTGCTTTCAACCATATACATCTTCAATCCACTTGATAAGACACTTTCTGGTGAAAGATTTACCAAGTTGGTAAGCCTCCAATAGTCCTATCCAAAGAGGAAAACAATGAAAGATTCAATCTTTTAAATTGTTACAACAGATTTAACACATCCCAAATTCATTGAGCTGCATCAAGTATCAATGGAAGTAGAGAAGGGGAATGGCTACGTTGTTCTGGCACTTCAAAAATGTCGATCGGTGAGTGTACTCCAAAAGTAGTGCACTTTTTGAGAATCCGACACGACCGTCACAACATTTTTGAAGAGTCTGAGCAACATAGGCCATGGGACCACATCCCCAGAGACAGGGAACTGGTGTTTGCCATATACATAGCTGTCTGCATCCTAGGAAACCACAAAGATTGAAACTTTACCAGTCTGTGTACCAAGAAATAGAAACATACTCACAAAATTCCCAAAAAAACTTGATAAAACAAATATGAACAATCTGAATATAACACAAATAAGAAAGAAAAGAATGATTGTTCACAAGTAAGAGAACTTATAGTGATTCAAGAACTTCCAACTTTGCTTTCTATCTAAAAAGGAAATCAACAAACAACACCAAACACAGTGTGATCCCACAAGTAGGGTCTGGAGAGAGCAGAGTCATGGAGACCTTATCTCCTACCTCGTAGAGATAGCGAGACTGTTTACGATAGACCTCAGCTTAAAATAAAACATTTCCAAGCAATTTGAAAAAGAGAATACATACAGATAGATATAAGGGCAAAAAAGGATACAAAATTATAGCTTTCAGCATACCATTTCCACATAAAAATCAAGTCTTTCCACTCAAACATGAGAATCCAATTTACTCACCATATCAAATTTCATAAGGGAATCCAGAATCTTTAAACAAAAGAAAAATGAAAAAATCCAAAAGAGTGAACAGTTTTTTGCACTTAACCACCACTGGGGCCACCAAATATCCATTGTTGATTCTCAAAAATGAACCATTCAACGTATCAAAAGGTCAAAAGGGTATCAAGAACTCATTTTAATAATCCAAAAAATTGAATCTTTCAACAATAAACAGTTACAGACGTGCACACACAAGCAACATAAAAAATATATATATAAAAAAGAGTACTACCAATAAAAAGATTCGATTTTTTTAACAGATGCGCAAACACAAGCAACAGAAAGCAAAAACAATAATACTACCAAGAAAAAAGATTTGATATTTTATTATTATCATCCATGTTGCTCGAATTTTTTAGCATCTATATATAAATAGACATTTAAAAATTGAAGATAACGGAAATAAGAATGTTGTATTGGATGTGTAGGGGATAGAGTTAGGAATGAGATTATTCGGAGAGAAGGTGGAAGACAAGATGCGGTAGGAAAGACTGAGATGGTTTGAGCATGTGATGAGGAAGGGCACGAATGTCCCAATTCGTAGGTGTGAGAGACTAGCTTTGGATGGTTTCAGAAGGAGTAGAGGTAGGCCAAAAAAATACTGGAGAGACGTGATTAAATATGACATGGAGCTGTTACAGCTTACTGAGGAGGGTAGAAGGCTAGTGCGAGGGTGGGTTGTATCTTGTAGTTAGGGAGCTCTTGCGTAGTCGGGTTAATAATCTTAGAACAGTGTTAATTGGTAGAAGCTGCTAGTGTATACTATTACTAGGTGATCTTCCTAACTATTCTTTATCTTGAGCCGAGAGTCTATCAGAAATAGTCTCTCTACTTCTTCGAAGATAATGGTATCGATTGCGTATATTTTATCCTCTTCAAATCCTACTTGGTGAGAATACACTGAGTTTATTATTGTTGTAGATAGATAGATATTTCTTGACTTCTCCATTAATTTATATATGTATCTTTTAATTTTTTTATTTAAAATTCTGACTTTATTACAAGGTAGAGATAATATCTACATACATACTACCTCATCAACTCTAACTTTGAGAGATTATATTAAATATATTATTACATTATTATTAGTATTATTATTATTAAATGTTAAAGTCAGATAAATAAATTAAAATGGGAAAGTATAGTATATAAATTTTTGTGCAACTGATTGATGTTACTGTTAGGTGTTGTGAATCATGGTGTCAGAATCTTGGAGTGAAGATGATTTTAAATTCATTGTGTTTTTCTTTTTTTGGTGGTATATTATAGTCCCTCCATTTTATAATAGATGAATTATTGAATTTAGGCACATAAATTAAGAAAAAAATATTAGAGATATAAATTTAATATAACTTTTTATTTTTATCCCAAAAAAGAAAAAGTTAACCTAATTGATTGTCAAATCATAAGGGTAAATTTGAAAAAAAATTTAATAATTTATTTATTTTAAAACATCAATAAATATCCTAACAATTCACTTATTTCAAAACGGGAAAAATATACCATAGGCTTGTAGATGATTTTAAATTCATTGTGTTGCTGTATTGTGTGACCATCTGGACAATATATTCTGCGGTCAAATTGCATATTGACAATTATTTTCTATGGATGTGACCTTCACATTGCCCCAAAAATATTGGGAAAATAGTGGACATTATTGAATCGGAAAAGGGTCAAAATTATTCATTTATTTTCTATTATATTGTCTAACTATTTCCTTCGTATTTTCTTTTATCCAACTCTTAAAAAAAAAAAAAAAAAAAGAGCGTAAAATGACTAATGATTTTATTAAATTTATATTAAATATTTTAATTACTTACTAGAATTAATTATTAAATTATTAAGAATAAATTTAAAAAAATATTTAATTATCTCTTAATTTTTTAAAATATGTTAATTATTTTGAAATAACTTTTTAATAAACATGCAAAATAATATGATACGAAGGAAGGAAGTATATTCTTCATTACGTTTCTTGGTTGAATTTATTCACATCGTATTATTGTTTAAATATGTTCTTCATCATATTTTTTTTTGGTTGAATTTAGTTTTATCGTTAGGCAAAATTTTAAATTCGCTCTTATCTTAATCGACTGGACATTAATGAGTTCTTTTTTCGATTTGTCGTTAAAGGGAAAATATGAGTTAATGATCGATTTTCTAATTTTTAGAAGACAATCAATTTTGATAGCAGCATTTAATATGTATATATCTTGTTTTTAGAGATTTTTGTATATGTATGTTTACGAATTGTTAAAAGTTATTGTTAATTGTTATGATTTTAAGGATTCATAACAAGCTGTAGGAATAACCACTAATAAAAATAGGAAAACAATTATGTAAAATAGATTTTTATGATTTAAAGACAAAAGCTTTGATGCATCGTTTATTTTATTTTTTTAATCATAAAATGGAACATCAAATTAAGAAAAATTTGAGATGGGTAAAACGGGACGGAGGGAGTATGTATATATCTTGTTTTTAGAGATTTTGTATATATTCACTTCAAGTATATGAATGAGGGTCTTAAATTAACTGTTAGAGGTTGTTTGGTTGGAAAACAAGTTATGCTGTGATTAGTTATATTGAGATTACTTATTCTGATATTACTTTTTTAGTGGTTGTTTGGTTTGTGGTATTAAAAATAATATGCATTGCATCATTTTTACGAATAAATAGTTTGATTATAAAAATATCTTTCGCTTTATTTAGCTTAATTATTGTCCTTCATATTAAATCATACAAAAGAAATTAAAAAGTTACTATATTGTTTTAAAACTTTATTAGTTTTTTTCTTCCTAAAAATACATATTAAGAAATTTATGTTGGTATTTCTTAAATATGTATGAAGCTTTAATATTTCATCTTAAATTATTTATTTTGTCCTAAATTCTATAAAATGTTGATAATCTCATTTTTTGTTAAAAAAAAATCATCATAAAAAATTGGGATAATACCCACAAAAATACCTGAACTTTAACCGGATTTTCAGTTGAGCATACTGAACTTTGTGGGGGTCCTATTACCCCTAAACTTTTTTTTTCGTATTTTAATGTCATCTATCTGCCCACTTGGACACATGTAAATATGAGGTGGCGCGTGTGTTATACGCGCCAATACACGTGTAAAAACGAGATTTGGCGCATGTCGAATCTGGGTAATAGGGACCCCCGCAAAGTCCAGTATGCTCAACTGAAAATTCGGTCAAAGTTCAGGTATTTTCGTAAGTATTATCCCTAAAAAAATTGAAAAAGAATTACTCTAATTTTTCATTATTTAGTATCATTATTATCTGGAGAGTCAACATGTATTTTTTTAAAAAAAATAAATTTTCAAATATTTTTATCTAAATGGAAAAAATATTTTTTATTTAATAATTAAGCATGTATTAAGTTGAAAAGAGAATGTCAAGATACTTTAATTACTTGTCCATGATAAATTTGTTAGAAAAATAAAAATTTGAAATAAGATTAATAAACATATCTACAAAGAAAGACAATAAATCCTTGGGTCCATTTTGAATTTGATTGTATAAATAAATTTTATGATGTCACTATTATTTTTTCATGATTCATCACTTTTGTAACATTTAATAAGCTCATATCATTATTCAAATTTACCAAAATGGATAAAAATTTGTAGAGTAATTAAAGTTTAAATTAGAGATAAAATTAACCAAAAAATTTGATGTGAGTACTATCAAAATCTCACGTTCTCTCTCATATATAATAGTAAAGTAATATATATATATATATATATATATATATATATATATTTATCCCGAATTAGCCAACCAAATAAAGTACCAAAATATTTATACCAAGATTATTATTTTATCCCAGAATTATTTGTATTAGTACCTCGCATCAAACGATCCCTTAAAGTTATTATTATGATTCCAAGAATTCTAACTCTAAAAATTCCCTCTAACGAAAATACAGGCTAAATTGTGTAAAATAAATTTTTATGATTTAAAAACACAAGCTTTGATGCATCGATCTTTTTTTTCCGCTTTAGCTATATATTGTAAGACAAATAATGTTTAAAGTTTCCGCTACACCACAACTCATGTTGGTTATACTCTTTTTTCTTGGTTTACTTATCATAGTAACAAAACATAATTAGTTGATAATCTTTATTAATTTTAAAAATTAATATAGATTAAATTATCTTGGAATATTTTTGAAAAAATAGCACTCTCCTCATTTATTTGATGATTGTTGAGAGTTGAACTAGAAACTTATTATTTTTGTCTTTTTCTGATTCAGGTCAATGTTTTCTTTTTTAAAAAAATAAAATAATATATATATATATAATTCGTTTTTCAATTTTAATTATAATTTTTATTTTGTTTTCTTCTTTGTGTCTTCGGTTTTCAACTCTCTTCCTCACTCCCCTTCATTTTCTTTTTGGATTACATATTTAATTCGTATGTTTTGTCTTATCATGACAAATTCTCAAATAATTATTTTACTTTTCATATTATTAAATTAATCTTATTACCAAAAGTTGTCGACATTTTATAAAATGGTGACTTAATTTTCGCTCTATTGCATTACAAATTATGGAATAAATTGGTATTGAAAATATTATGTTACTTAATTACCTAAATATTACGAAGGCCATAAAACTATTTTTTGTCACGATATCTTTTGATCATTTACTTTTGAAATTTCTTACTTTTGCTTAGTAATTCATTTGGTGGAAGCATTTGATATGCCCTTAATTTTTTCCAAGTTTCATTACATAGAAAATGACACAAAAAAAATTAGGCAGGTGTCAATTAAAGTACTATGATTTTTAGTCATATCTTGAAGTTGAAAATTGTAATTAAGGTATATATATAATAATATAAAAGCTTAAATAATTATAAACTCTGTACCAAAAAGCATGATGTCTAATTACATCAAATCAATTTTTTTCAACAAGCGAAAATGCTGACTTTGACTAGAGTGTTTTAAGGGTAAATGACAACTAAAGAATTATGTCGTATCCAATTAGTCACTAATAAAAATATAAAATATATAGATTAAATATGAGTTCTACGATAATACGAAAAACTTAACTTTCTGAAACATCCCAAAGGGTATGATAACTCAGTAGTTCAGATGTGCAAAATAAACAAACTCATGCAAATCAAATTTTCTCATATATATATTTCTCATCAACAACAAATTCAGTGTATTCCCACATATTAGAGTCTGAGGTAAGATGTACGCAGTTCATATCACTACTTCAAGAGAAGTAAAAAGGCTGTTTCCGATAGACCTCGGCTTAAGACAAGGAATAATAGACAAATACTTAATAAAACATGAAACAAGATATCAAAATAAAAATATGCCACCCACAAGAAATAATAAACAAAGAATGGTAAACACATTCGTAATAAAGCATACAACAAAGTGTCCTAGCAAGAATAATATATCTACCAAGTAATGTCCTACCCCAACGATTCAAACCGACACTAGCCTTCTATCCTAATTCGCGCCCTCCAAATCTTCCTATCTAGGGACATGTCCTCTCCTCAGTGATCTGTAACTGCTCCATGTCCCGCTTGATCACCTCTTTCCAGTATTTCTTCGGCCTACCCCTACCTCGCCTGAAACCATCCAAATCAAGCTTCTCACACCTACGAACTGAGGCATCCATACCCCTCCTCATCATATGCCCAAACCATCTCAATCGGACTTCCCGCATCTTGTCTTCCCGAATAGTCTCATTTCGAACTCTATCACCCCTATTAAGCTCACACATCCAACGCAACATCCGCATTTCCGCCACCTTCAATTTTTGAATGTGAGAGTTCTTGACTGACCAACATTCCGCTCCATACAACATAACCGGTCGGACTGCCACCCTGTAGAATTTACCTTTAAGCTTGAACGGCACCTTCCTATCACACAACATCCCCGAGGCGAGCTTCCACTTCATCCAAATTAAATATTTCTCAAAGTATATATATTTGAATATACATAATCTTTTTTAGAAGTTAATAGAAATATGTACACTTCCACCTATATACATGGGTGGTGGTTGACCAACATGTCAACTATAATTTTTGTTCTGTATTATGCCAAATTAAAATGTATAATGTTGTTAATAAATAAAATTAAATATTTTTTTGGACTTAATTAACCACCATTACCCAAAAATAATTTACTGTTGCTTCCCTTTTTTTGGGGGGGTAAGTTTACTGTTGCTTCTCAAATATGAAGCAGTGCATTACCATATCAAAAGTCAGAATTAACAAACAAAATCAATAAAGAATACACTTGAACAATACGTAGTAAAGTTTTCATACAAACACAAGCAACAAAAAGAACATAACATGAATTAGCAAAGCATAAATTCTGTCACTAAACAGTAAAAAACTGTCGCTAATCCTATTTAACGATGAATTTCCAACAAATTATCGATAATCTCATTAGCTATATATGAGCTATTCAGCGATGAATTTTCGTAGCTAACTTTTTTTTAATAGTAAAAAAAAGAAGAGAAAAAGATAGATAACATACCAATTATAGAACTCCACCAAAATTGTATCCAAGAACTCTACAATTTCACATCAAGAATGGAACTCCAAAGTACAAAAAGGTGATATTTAGCTACTTTGAAGGGGCAAACGAAGACGAGGAGAAGAAGCAAAAAAAAATTATATATTAAGTGTGAAGGTATTATGTGAATGTGGGAAATGAATTGGTTTATATAAGTAAATATAACAAAAAAGAGGGGGAAAGATATATATAAAATTAATTCCAATAGTGACACTGCACATGAGTTAAATATCCACAGTAGTGAAACATATATCAGCCATGCTCTCCTCCTTTTGTCACAATACATAACAATTTCCTTTAACTTGATTTCAACTCGCATTTATATATAAGTAAACTACTGTAAAGTTAAACAACTAGATCTACGTGTTCTACATGTCAAATTATATGAGATTTATCTCAAAAAATGTGTGAGTCTGTTTATTTAATTTTATAATAAATTTAAGTATCTATTTATGTACATCTAAAATTAAAAGATATAGATTTCAGATGAGACCAGATTAAAGGGCATATTTAGATATTAATGCATTTTCTTTAAGCAAATGATTATATATAATTGCTTAGCCTGTATGTGAATATATTCATGTAGACAATTCATGTTCATGTGCTCTAGTAGATAAGGATTATGAGTACACACGAAAATTTTAGAGTAATGATTTTACATAATAAATGAAATGTTAAATTTAATATATATACAAATTTAATAATTTCTCTCATACAAATAAATTAATTTTAGAAAAAATAACTGAATTTAACTGAACTCGTATCTGAACTTCTATCTCCGACTTATACATATGTGCCATGTGCCAAAAGTCTTCGGCCACCAAATTGTATGGTGACAATTTGTATGCATGTCACCTCATACAATCCCTCAAGGGAAATATTTAATATGATTATTAGGATATTTTGTTGTTGGATTCGATAAAATTCAATAATTTTAATTTTAATTTTATATATTATTTTAAAAAATTCATTACAGTGCTAAATTTAAACAATTAATCTAAAATATAATAATTTAAATTTGATAAAATTTTGAATTCAGGTATAGACTCTAGATATTTATAGAAAGTTGGGTTGAGGTATTAATATAATGTGTAATTTGTTTTTGTCCTAGTATGGGTCAATGTTCTTTTTTCTATTTTTTCCTTAAATTTTTTTTTTTTTTTTCAAAGTCTTCCTTTGTTTATTCATATATTGACGATAGGCTAATCAAGATCGGATATAATTATTTTTTTTAATAAAATTTTATTTCAATGATATCGGTGGTCCAAGATAGCACACTTAGTAGAATTCGGAATCAAAATAAGTCGCAAAATAAAAAAGTGATCAAAATAAGCTATTTATTTAATAAGTTATCAAAATAGGTTAAACATAATAAATTATTACGTTTTATATATTTTTCTTAACGGTCAATTGAATGAATAATAAACACTGTTTGTAAAACGTAATAATTTATTACGTTTTCTACAAAAAACAAAAACAAAAAAGCTGTGTGTTGACACAATCATCTTTATATCAAATCATGTAATTTATAATAATTTATTACATTTTATAAACAGTGTTTGTACTTTGTAATAAATTACTACGAACTACACTTATCCATATCCCATCAACTTTACTTTTCTTTTTTTAAATATAACCCTCACCCATCCCACACAGCTAACTGTCCCACCCCACCCCAGCCCCTTACCTTATTTTAAATTTAACTTTTTACTATATTTTTATAAAATGAAATTTTTAATTATGCATTCTTTATTTTTTTATTTATAAAAATAACTTTTTTAATACTATTTAAAATAAGGTAAGAGATTGGGGTAGGGTGGAACGATAAGGTGCGTGGGGTGGGGTGGGGATTACATGGAAAGTAAAGTTGATGGAATATGGACAAAATTTGTAATAATTTATTACAAAGTACAAACATTGTTTGTAACACGTAATAAATTATTACAAATTACATGATTTGACATAAAGATGAATGTGACAATATACAATTTTTTTTTTTTGAAAACATAATAAATTATTATGTTTTACAAATAATGTTTACTATTCATTTCCGTCAGTTGACCGTTAAAAAAAAATATGTAAAACGTAATACTTTATAACTTTAATTTATTTTGATAACTTATTAAATAAGTGACCGATTTTGATCATTTTTTATTTTGTGGCTTATTTTGATTCCGAATTTCACTCAGTGAATGAGGGGTGGTCCCGTTTTGTCACTTACACATTGAAATTTTATCGTTCATCAAGTCAATATAGTTTATTCCACTAAAATTTCATCATAACATATTAAATTTATAAAGTTTATCACAATAAGTTCAATGACAATATTTCTTTTTTTAGGTTAAGATGGGTATCTTTTCCTCCTCCATTGATTTTAGAATTTAAAAGTTGCCTTTCTTTGGACCTAAAGTCAAATTTGGGGTTCTTATTTATTCTTTTATTCATTTAATATTTAAAATTTGTTTTCAGACTACTTCAGATTTTCATCAAATAAATTAAAGTGAGGAGTAAATTATTTTTATAAAGAAATTTTCTACTATTATTATTCGAATATAAAATTTTCGATTGAAAATACAGGAATCTCAATCATTCAATTGTTCTGATATAAAATTTAGTGGTTATTGATTTTTCAAATTTCTCTTTGACCACTAATTTAAGTGCAAAGATTCTTGCTAAGTAGAAAGATGAAAACAAACAAAACTACTCCATAAAAAAAAATGTGCCAACTATTTGGAGTTGATTAGTCATAATTACTTGAAGTTAATATGGAGCAATTATTGTCTAAAAGATTAAATAAATAACTCCTAGGTTTTCCATTAAAAAAAGTGTAAATAACGTAAATACCAACCTTTTAAAAGTAATTACACTTTTTCCTATTTTTTAATTATGTTACTCTCTCTTTCTATTAATATACATAATATAGCCGACATATACAAAACATTCTGTGTATATGTGGGATTTTTGTAATATGTTTAGAGAGTTAAGATTTTTTTTGTAATATTAAAAACTTAAGTTGTGTTTTTATGTAATTTTTAGTTAAAACAACAACATTAATCTAAGGACCAAACATTTCCAAAAAAGTGTAATCTTATACTTAACTTTTTTTTATCACAAACTTTTTCCCTGCCTCTGGGAAAGTATTACCCAAAAAGTAGGAGAAAAAGATTAAGTGGAGAAACCTTTAAACAGACAAATGTAGTTATGAAGAGTTTATTTATTCTAAAAAAAGTTGTTTGATTAAATAAACTAATACAAACATATTTGACTATATTCGATGGACTTTTGTCAAATCAAATACAGTAATTTAATCTTAAAATTCACAGGTTGAAGCAAAAATTAAATAATTCATGAACTATAGTATAAACATATTTAAAAAATTTATCATCTGTATATAATATAATTTTCTAACGAATGAGTGTTGATTAATACTCTCTGAATAAGGTTCGCTTCCCTACGACCTACCTAGTGTTATCTGATAAGTAAAGTTGGGACGCAGATGTTATCTTTATCTTTTCGCGATAGAGAGATTTTTTTCAGTATATCATTGGTCAACATGAAAGGTGAAGACGTACCTAATGTCATCTTATAAGTGAAATTTTGAAAGAATAAGATTTAGAGTAATACATCTAGTACCCTCCTAAACTATAACCGAATTTGCTACAACACACTCCCAATTTCATGGGTGTTCTATTACCCCCTGAACTAAATTTTAACGTATTTTTATCAACCTTTTTAGCCGAGATGACATCTTTGACGTGACCCTCATTTTATGTAATAATGTGTCATACCAGCACAAAAGGATAACAAAAATATGCTAAAATTGAGTTCAGGGAGTAATAGGATTCTTGTGAAGTTAGGGTGTGACGTAGCAACTTTAGCCATAGTTTAGAGGCACGTTCTCTGTCACCCCCCACCGCGCTTATAGCTCTATACCTCAATCCAACTTGCTCTGGCCTCGGGTCCTTCCTTTCTATTCCTCGATAAGCGAACCATAGAAGCATTGGGTGATATCTGCTTTTGACAGATAGAAAGCATCTCTCTTTTGTCCCTCTTGATCAAACTCATCAAATAAATCTTATCTCTAAAATTTACGCAAACCTTATTCTTATTTTTACTAAATGAAAAAAACTATTTTCAATATACCCTCGAATTCTTATTTTTACTAAATGAAAAAAACTATTTTCAATATACCCTCGAACAACACGAAAGGTCAAATTTCTTTTCTTTCTGTTGTCAATTTTCCACTCACTCTAGTGGGAAGATCTAATTATTACACAGTAGAAGACAATGACACCACACAATATGTTAGGCATGTCCCAATTAATTAATTTTGATTAGTTAAAACTTTGAATAAGTTTGGTACAAAGCTTAAATAAATAAGTTTTGTACAAATAAAAACAGTATGAACAAACTTAATTACACATGCTAGACTATCATAGTTTTGGATCAATTAATATTGTCCAAACAAGGTGGAAAATTTTGCATTTTTCCATCCATAAAAAAAAAACTTTATAGTACTAATAAACGATTAACATGAACTCACCATTTTTTTTGCCTTTTGGCCTTTATTTGTAAGCCGTCCGTTTGATGTTTGACTTCGAATCAATCTTTTAAAATAAAGTACACTAATTAATTTATATTTTTGAATTTCAAATATTCTATATATGACCCAGATAGAAAAGTCTGGAGCTCGAAGATTATAATAAAAGGTTAGTAGTATTATCTAGTATTTGCATAACATTTTATTTTTTGAGATGTTTACTTTTATTTTTTTCCTTTGTATCTTGCTATTTTGCTTTAGTATTATTTTTTCTTTGAATTCGTGCTTCGACTTCCTTTTTATCTTTCTTCTTTTTGTCTTCTGGCCCTATCTTTTGAGTCGAATCTTTCAAAAACCGCTCTCTACCTCCAAAGACAAGGGTAAGATCTACATACATCTTACCCTCTTCAAGCTCTGTTTGCGAGACTACACTTTGTACGTTGCATTTCTTGAAATCTCTCTAATTCAAAATCGTTCAGAATATGTTTGTGAGACTACACTGGCTACGTACATAGCATTTCTTGAAATCTCTTTTCTAATTTAAAATCATAGAAATTGGATGGATACAAAAAAAACTAAAAAAAATCTGTTTTCTAATTTAAAATCAATACAAAAAACAAACATAGAAATTGGATGGATACCAAAAAAAACAAAAACAAAAAATTAGGGGCATTCCGAGAATTGAACTCGGGACCTCTCGCACCCTAAGCGAGAATCATACCACTAGACCAAATGCCCTTCATTAAGCAGTTGCACTCAATTTAAAATAAAATCGGCAACCTTTTACACTATACTTTTCTTTCATAGCATGATTATTTTATCATATTATCCCTATTAAACAATGTTTATATAGTGTCTTGAAATTAATTTAGAGAAAAAAAATAATTAATGTTAAAGATAAAATAAAAAAAAAGAAATTATCTTTTTTTAATATGTCAAAAATGACAAGTAAAAAATAGAAATTCAATTAAGAAATTAGTGACAAGTAAAAGTGAATGGAGGGAGTAATTATTTTTCTTAATAAATATATCATCTCAAATTATGACCAGTTAAAACTAAACGGAGGGAGTACTATTTTATTTAGTACTCCTTCCGTTCGCTTTTAGTTTGTAATTTTTTTGAAATGACACTCATTAAGAATTGCCTCTATCTATTGATATTTGGTAATAAGTATTGAATTTTTTTTTCAAAAAAATAAGTAATTAATGCTAAGGATAAACTATAATTTTTTTTTGTCTTTTTAAAAATTTATCGAAAATGACAAGTAAAAATGAAAATCAAATTTGAAAAATAGTGATAAATAAAAATAAACCGAGGGAGTATAAACAAAAAATATACCCCTGTTGACCAAAAAAATTGTGTGTTAACCAAAAAAATTGTATGTTTTTTGTATACTTGTCTATTAATAGATGTCTAACAATACTTTTTCAGTTTGAAAAATCAACGAATAATTTATTATTTTCAACCTATTGTAACCCTGTTATTAAATATTATTCATCACTCAACGCATTTCACAAAGCATTAAATTTATTTTATTCAAAGGGTGATATAGTAAAATTACCCTTATTATTTATTATTTTTTAACACGTGCCTCCACCAAATCGATAGTAGAGAAGTATTATTCGACGGATGGAGCATAACACAAGTTGTGTTGTTAGAGATGTAAGTTATCTAAACTTATGCCGAATAAATTATATATCTAATTTAATTCTTATAAGACTAATATCAGATAAGATAAAAATTCTCTAAACTTATTCATTGCAAAATTTGACAAATAACCCACATATTTTCATTAAAATGAATAAAAGGACAAAAATTAAAAGATGGAGTGTGATATTGGCACAGTTAGCCATTTTAGGGCACTTATTTAAAAGATAGCTAAGATTTGCAAAGTATTTAAATCTTATGCACTTGTGTTAAGTAGCTGGATAAAATTGCAAACGTGTTTCTTTAGTACGAAAAAGAGCCAAAAAGACAATATTTTTAACTTTACTAAGTCGTTTTCCTTAAGTATATTAGGTATCGACGGCTCGTGCTAGTACGAGTTTAATATATGTTATTTTTTATTTCAATTTATATGATACCAATAGATTTTAGATTATCAATCATTAAAATAATTTAAGTTTTAAATTATTACAATTTATAATATTTTCTTCTATTCCAATTTAAGAGCTCATTTGTTTACACTTAATGGGGGTCTAAATCTGAACGATTCAGACTTTAGATCATTAAGTACATTTATTTTTTATTAAAATTTTATCTCTTAATAGGTCTGAATAGGTCTTAATCATTCAAATCTAGAATCAAGTCTTAATAGGTCTGAAGATGTATTCTAGTGTTGGATAATATCGCCTGCTACTTTATTCATAATCATCAATCACCATCACTTTCCACCTTTGTCACCACCATCATTGTCAACCACCACCAACTACCTCTACCATTACAATCACCATCGACAACAAATATCGCTACCAACCATTATTGTCAACTGCTACCACACCTACTACCTCTATTATTCTAATTATACTCACTGTCATCAACAATACCACCATCATCAACCACTACCGGTCAGTCTCTACTATCGACCAACTCATTTATCACAACTAGCACCTACTTTTCTGATATATAATTAGTTTTTTATTTTGTAATATATACAAATAATTTTTTTGCACATTCAGATATTGAAATACAAACAGTCTTAATCGTTTAGTTTTCAGATTTGGAGACAACATCTTAATCGTTTAGTTTTCAGATTTAGAGACAACATCTTAATCATTCAGATGTGCATTCAAATTCAGACGTCAGAATTTAAGAAAAAACAAATGCAGCCTAAGTGACACTGATATAATTTCGAGAACAGCCAAATATTTTATATCTTTTAAATTTTTTAAGTTATTAATTAAGTTATTTATGATGTTTTTATATAATTTTTGATTAAAATATGAATACTTTCTCCGTCTCAATTTATGTAGCACAAATAAAATTTTGACAGCCAATCAATTTTTTTAATATTTTTATATTAAGTTCTTAATTGTTGTGATTACAATACTTTTTATCTCATTTTCAAATAATATAGTAGATTACTTTACGTCTTCTTCTATCCCATCCCAACTTAGAACCATACTAACATTTTAAATTTTGGATCTTCCACCGACTATATATGGTCCAAAAATAGAATAACATACCTAAGACACATTGCTAGCTAAACTCAAATAGCATGCCCATATAATGCGCCACTAAAAACAACAATATACCACGTGTGTACATAAACATTACCCCTACCTCTCGGAGATATGAGAATGTTATATGCTTACCGTGCATTTAATTCTCGGAGCAAATGAGCCTAGTCGTTGGGTAAAGTATCTCAAAGCTAGAATCATGAATCACATCTTCAATCAAATCATACACATGAATATGTAAAATAAAAGAATTATTAGAAGAAATTTGATATATTTAAAGTATTATATCTCAAGAAAAATTAAATGCATTGATTATATTACTAACTAAAAGAGAATTACTAGAAGAAAATGAGTATATAATTTTTAAAATAGATTTTGCTAAAAATCTAACTTTTTTTCCTTAAAAGTTTAAGGCCTTCGTTTGATTTTAGACTTAAGGCACTGACGTACTTTGGCCGCCCGTGGATCTTATATTAGTGCAAAGAACAAGTATAAAATTTACTAATACATATGTACAACTGCTCATATTTGCAACATTTTTGTTGTTAAAAAACAAGAGGTTGTTTCTGATAAATCCTCGGCTCAAAAGCTATTGCAAGTCAGGGGCGGAGCTACCCTTTGCCGAGGAGGTTCAACCGTCAGGGGTGGAACTACCCTTTGCCGAGGGGGTTCAACCCCCTTTGGCGAAAATTTATGCTATATATGCATGGTTAAAATTATTTTTTATGTATATATATTAGATGTTGAACCTCTTCGGTTAGTTCGTATGTTCATTTATGAATCCCTTAGTGAATACACTGGCTCCGCCACTGTTGCAAGTAATTATACATAAAAAGTGAAGACAGTGACCAAGAAAATAAGGCAAGCTGCCTTGTGCAACAAGTTACAATTACACTGATGATGAATATTTTCCATTACACATAAAAGTAAACTGAACCTTTGTGTAACCTAATTTTGTCAAAATTTATAATACAGACAAGGACCATTCTTTTTTTCTAATCAAAGCTAACCAAAAGGGCCAAAACCAGAATGCTGGACTATATTTGCCTGAAGCAGAAACAGGCTTGAGGGAATGGGTGTTTATAATAAACTGAATCCCTGAAGGTATTTGCTGTACAACCAGCAATGAAAAACTATAATCCGAATTCGCTAACATGTCTCCAATAAATCCTAGTTCTGGACAACTCGATCCATTCGTTAATCCCTAATGTTAACTCGGAGTTTTCGTGGTCTCTACCAACTATACAAAGATCACAACTGTCCTCGAGTGAACGAAGAACCTTAGTCGTCCCAACTGCATCATTATTAGCCTTGAACCAATGTATCATAGGTGACTCCTCCTCCATACTACTACTCTTCTCCATATTGTCCTTTGAATATTGTCTGAGCCAGACAAGATTCACCCTGATGTGGGGATGCCCTAGCATCCTGCAGCAATACGCAAGCGCTTCATCATCATCACGACCACCTAGGTAAAGCATTGTGACGCGGAAAAATGAATGGCCAAACAAGATTCGTGTGTTATCGGCTAATTGACCCCCACGATCAACTAGGATCCCAACTGAGCAAGGCGCTTTATGGAGTACCTGTTGGTTCACCATCCTAATTGCAGGGAAATTGGCTCCAACTCTTCCATCAATATCCCACTGCTTGTGGAACGGGATGATCACAATATTAACACCTTTGTCCACCGCGACTGTACATATGTCTCATCGTGCATAGTGGCATACGGAACAATGGAGGTGAAGTGTTGAACGGACATAGCATCTTTATTTCTCCGCGCCAGAATGTTGAGTGCATTGGATATATGTCCAGTTCTGCTAGGCAGAGACTTGAATTTCGCTTTGCCTTTTCTATTATGAGTCGGCACCAGTAAAGCGGCTGCTCTTCCTTTGAGCTCCATTAGATTAAGAACAAACACTGCAATCGGTCTCCTTCTAGACGGATTGGAGGCTTCAAGAAGATTGACTATGCTCGGAACATTATCTTCGTTGTGAATACATACTTGCACCCTAAGCTCACTCGTCGGATCTAAATACTGTATACTATTTGTTCTGTAGCCTGAGTACCTTCTTGATGGATCATAGAGGTACCAAACTAAAGGTCTTATAATTCCTGTTAGCACCAACATTGTGATTAACCAAAGCACATATGCTTCATCTGTTATTATCTGCACATAACCAAATGAAAGACATTTAAATAACCAAAAATTGATTGCATTGTCCTGTCAGTATATATGTAAGCAAAGAAAAGAGTAGAGATAGGTTGCGTACTCCATTATCCTTGAAGACGATATACATGGATGCCTCGATAATTCCTTTGCTACACATGATGAGAGCAAGAGGGATTGCATCTCGGAAGGAAAGCCCGAATTGAACTGCTGAAACAAGAGTGTCAGCAAACTTACCTAAATAACCCAATAGGATTATTGCTTCGACGGCTAAAAGGCTCTTCTTTCCTTTTTCTAGAGTAAATATGTCGAGTGACAAACCATTGATAGCAAACTTAGCAGGAAGCAACAATCCAGTACATAAAGAATCGATCTTGTAAACCAACGATGAGCCAAGAGGCGGTCCCTCAGGCACCACGAGGCCCAAAATAAAGCTACCAACAGCAGCTGGCTGTCCAAGAGACTCTGAGACAAATCCACAGAGGAGAGCTAGCACAGCTACCATTAGAAACTGACTTTCCCTCATAGAACCTCTTTCAGGTATAGTCCTAGCTACGCGTTTCACAAACGGCCTTACAACAAACGTGAGTACTAACACGAATGTGCTTATCCATACGACGAACAATACTCCATTCCACTTGGAATCACTTGCTGACGTGCTGAGTGTTATTAGAATTGTAGAAACAACATATATACTAACATCATTAATCGAGGAGGCCAATGTAGCTATTCGACCAATTTCTGAATTCAGAATCTTAAGGTCGCTAAGAAGGCTAGTGATAAGTATGAAGCAGAGTTAACTACAGCTATGATCTGCAGGACATGCGCCGTTGTGCCATCTATTACAGCCAAATGAGGTAATACATAACTCCCTAATCCTCCAAGTGCAACAGGCACAGCGAAAGAGGAGGCACCGATTAGCATCGCGGTTCTCCCTGCTCTTCTCAGCATTGTTGGATCTACTTGAACACCAAGAACAAATGAATGAAACATGAAACCAATATCTGCAATTGTTTGTAGTATCAATCTCCCTTCTGTTCGAAATATTAACGACGAATACTCGCGGAAACGACCTAAGCCTGATCTCCCCAACAAAATACCAGCCTGTTTTAGACCAACAATAATGACAGTATAAATTCTGCAACACAAGTGATCGATCATTTTGCAACATGCATGCACATCAAGTATAATATAGTAATAAAATTGTGAGACTTACAATAAGTTGTGCACTGATCGTACTTTGTTTAAGAGGTTTAATAAGTGCAAAAATAATAGTGGTGGCAAAGAAAATGAGAATGAATTGGGCCAAGACTAGTGGTAAACTAAAAGCAAAGGGGTTTCCACCAGACCATATGGCTCCCTTTGAGTTTATCATATCTGAAATTGACATATTAACCTTTCTGGATGATTACGTCCTTGCACTAATCCAGCCACAGCTGAAACTTTTCTTTGTCCCATTTTTATTTTGGTGAAACAAAACAATTAGTGTTACAAAATTTACCTAAGTTGAATCTACTAAATGGAAATGTGGACAATTCATCATATATATATATATATCCTTCATATTAGGCAAGTTTTTTGGATCTTATAGCGTCTTATTATTAATCTATGTGTCTATACTATCTTAAAAATATAAACTCTAAAAGCTTAAAGTAAAATTACTGATCTACCCATCTTACTAATTTAAATACCCAAAAATGAATTCCTTTCCTATGCTTTTTATGTTCATCAAATTTGTATTTTTGTTGTACAATATTATTCTTTTTGTTTTATTTTAAGCATTAAGGTGGTGATGTGATTACTTTTTAAATCAGTTTCGTTTATCTATGTGAGTGATATGATAGATACCTCATTGTGACATGAGGGAAAAGGTATCATCTTGCTTTGTTTTGATTATTCACATCATTTTTATTGTGGAAATATTTCTTATTGAAAATGTGTTATAATTTGGTATATCAGATGAACCAACATTAGCTTCCGCTAGAAAAGGACCGGATCGGACCGGACCACAAGGGTCTATGGTGTGCAGTCTCACTTTACATTTTTGCAAGGGTCTATTTAACGGCTTGAACTCTGGTCACATGAAGGTAATTTTACCAGTTACTCCAAGGCTTCACTCAAACAAAAAGGGAGGCGGCTGGCTGATACACATCCAGAAAAAAACGGAGAATGTTAATTCGGAGGAACTAAACATTCGACATAAAACTTAACGTACAAATAAAATTCGTTTTGTCTATCATAACTTAAAAAAAATGCACCTTAGAAATTTGTGTTTTATCTACAACACATGGGCCCTGTAACACCTCTTAGTAGCTGATTTATGTGTCTAGATTTGGCATGTTTTGCCAGGAAATCAGAAACCTTAGCGATACTCTTTGGACATTGCCAACTCGATAATATATATCTTCATTGTTGGCCCCCCTAAGATTCAAGTTAGCTGCTCTTTTGGTTCGCAACATGTCTGTCAAGTTCAACATAGCTGATCACCTCTAGAATTTCAACCATGTTATGTTATTATCATTGCACTGAATAGGAATACCAAAGGTAAAACTTAAGCTCTCCGATTCATTTTCTTATAATTATTGAAGTAGATTTTTTATTTTTTATTTTTTAAATAAAAATTACTACCTACACATTTATGTAAAATAAAAGGATTGCTTTCTAGTATAGAGAAATAAAGCATTGCTTGGTTATAAAATGGATTCTTTTTCTAGTGTTTCATAAGATGGGGTTTCCAAATTTGGAAAGTAGATTTTGACTCATTTTTTCACTCACATCGTTTCAATTTTGTTCAAGTGAAACACATCTCCAAACGGTAAACACAACTTTGACTTTCAAAATACCATTTTTCAAATTACTCTTTCTTAGAATCGCAACTAAATCTATGTCCAAACGCTTATGAAGCTTCATATTGACCATCTGAGTCTGCCCCTTCGGGACATCCGATAAATTGGAACCATACATAGAAGACTAGCATGACCTATGCATAAGGATGACACACAAAAATAGGGCCCATCTGAGTTCTGACAATTAAAGAATGGAGAGTTTCCATGTCCATTCACAATCCGTGGAATGCCGCAAGAAAATAGCATATTGAAGAATGGAGAGTTTCCACGTCCAAATAAGGGCAAAAACTTGATGCCATAAACTACAGAATGAAACACACTTCATCATTCTCCATGTGATGTACCAGAAAAACTATACTATCGAAGCTTCAACAAACGAGCATAAACAGTACACCACTAAGACTCGGCGCGTGGTGCAGTGTCTTGCAAAAAGTTCCCAAGGAGTCTTTGGTCAAGAACCATGTTGGGCACCTGAAATCACATTTTTGTAAGCATAGAGTACGTAGCGTAAACTCAAGAATGGGGACGGAGACAGATCTAATAAGAAGATGAGCCTTGCCTTGTTCCCAAAGAAAATTTTCGAGTTGTTAGCTATAGCTTCAATGAATCGCAGTTCTAGAAATTCTGGAGTAAGCTTCAGCTTGTTTGCTTCTGCTTCTTTCATTGTTCTGGGAAAATACCGAATATGGTAATTACTAATTAGTATGCATATTTTCACTCATTGAAAGAAATTATATAGGCAATAAGTTTTAGAGAATTCACCGATAGTAAGATGCATCTGCCAGGCTCTTTTCACGAGCTAGGTACATTGAATTTGCAATTTCCTCTTGTTTCCTTGCACTATCTTTTTCCATCAACTTCTGTTCCATCTGGATCTTACTAACATGAGCATTTCTTTCAGCTTCACTGATTGCTATCTTTTTCTGTGTCTCTGCTTCCTTCTCAGCAACTCTTTGTCTCTCTACTGCAATCAAGACCTGTAAAACACATCATTGACGCATGGATGGGTTACCGATTAAGGCACTGTTAATCGTAGTAGCCCTAACATCTACTTCAGAAGGAACTAATCATGCAACAATGGCACATTGGGAAATACTTTGATGGTCAGTACTTAATAGCTGCTATTATGACGATAGGTTGAGAGAAACGCTCTTCAAAATAATAATGCAAAGAAAGATCTTGAACTCCTTTTCTTTCTAATACAGTTAAGGTGGGGGTTTGGGGGGTCACTTCTCAGTAGATGGAAAATAAATCCTTCAGTTCAGACAAAAAGAAAGAGCCGAGTTTCCACTTAAATACCTTGGTGCGCTCCTGTTCCATGTTCTCAAAATTTCGTCTTATGCTCTCTGGGATGCTAGGTTTTGTAATACGTACACTGAGAATCTCAATACCTGGCGCATATCGTGTGCAATCGGCCTGAAGAGCATCTTTCATTTTTTCATCGATCTGAAAATGTTATGGCAGACGCCTCGTCAAAGAGTAATAATAATAATGTCGGCTAAATTAACTCTGCTAAACTTTGTTTTAGAATCCCGGAGAATGTAAGTAATCAGACAATTTTTCACCTTACAAGGCATATAATGGATTTCAAGAATGGAAATAGAGCATCTCTAAGTGAGAAAGCATGACTCAGCAGGTTAAAACCAGAAGCAGTTAAAGGAACCAGAGAATTAGACAAAGTAACAAGATGTGGAATGACAATATAACTAGACACATTGAACAGCACAAATACCAGAAGAAACAAAAAAAGACAATTCATGTGTTGACTACACAAACTGGCAGACCATCTGTTCATAGAGGCCAAGAAGTTTCTTACCTGATCGAACATGTCAATGTAAACTTGTTGAAGGCTGTGAGCACTACAGAACTGATTGATCTCATGGTGGATCTTGTCGTATATCCATGTGTTATCATAATTGACCCCATAATTCAGCAGAGTGTCGTACACATGGTCCTTCCGAAGACGGTTAACAACCTGAAAGCACATGAAACAAATAAGATGACAATGCACTCCTGCATTTAGTTGTAGCATAACCATAAGTCATATAGTTTACTTCTATTTTCTCAAAGTTGATCATCACACCTCCTTTGGTTCCACATGGAATATCCCTCACCTGCATTTAGCACATGACTTAATTTTCGTTTACATTACTCAAAAATTATGCTCGCTAGAAATTCAGAATCTCAGAAATTTTGGGATGAACTGCATTTAGCACATGACTTAATTTTCGTTTACATTACTCAAAAATTATGCTCGCTAGAAATTCAGAATCTCAGAAATTTTGGGATGAAAAAACTTAAAAAGATATAACAAACAAAGGAAAATGTTACCAGATCTGTTTGAAGAGTAACTTGAATGGGCTCAAACTGAGTTATAAAGGGCAGTTTCAAATGAAAACCTGAACATTCAAAGGTACATATTTGATCGGCAATTGACTTCAAAACAAGGAGACACCCCAAGCAAATTCAAATGATCATCTAGATAAAGCACCATACATAACCTGGATCAGTTATTGTACTTAAAAGGGCACCTCCTCTCCAATAGACACCAACATGACCTTCGGGGACTTGATGTAAAATGGATAAACTGTTATTTAATGTCGACACAGAAGGAGCCACAACCTGCAAATGATTTTAAGATGTCCAGTTATACCTTATCTGAAAGAGACAAGAAGTTGTCTTGTTTCTGACAAATCACATCCCAAACATGTAAGTCACAGTTATTCTACCCAAGTCCTATTACCAAGTTACTAAATAATGTGGATGCAATACAAATTGAAGATTGTTTACTTCAGCATTAGACTATTGCTGTTTTTAAGGTGCCAAGCAATTGCAAGAAAAAAGCCAAGACAAGTATATCTAAAAACAATCAAATAGCAACAGTTTCTCACCAACACGACTTTCGACTTTTTTCCTGTTTTTGGTACAAGTAGTAGAAAAGTATGACAACTAATCCTAGAACATTTTAACTACACAGAACTTCTTCAAAACTGACAAGCATGCTACATGCTGAGCATTTATGCAGCAAACCTCATCCTGCTCGCAAATGTTGTTTTAAACAACCAACACAATCACAATTACCCAAAGGTGATGTTTGGTTGCGAATAGTGGAGAAATGTATTCACATAAAAATTAAAAACGGATTAATAATGTCTGCTTTCAGTTTCCCTTTCCACATAAAACTTCACCAAGTCATGTATAGGATAACTCTATCCACCAAACTACGCAGAGGGGAAGAAATCACCAAATACTTTTCCCCCTCAATTTGAATTTGAACCCTGGTCCTCAATACAATTTCATGACCACCATGTCACACTTTGGGTGCCACACCATTAAGGGGATGTTTGGATGGGCTTTTTTTAAGTGACTTAAAAGCTAAAAGCCAAGAGTCAAAAGTAGGTAGTAACCTACTTTTGGCTTTTGACTTTTTTTTGGTTACTTTGTAAGCTTAAAGTAAAGTGCTTAAAAGCACTTTTTGTCTTTGCCAAACACCTCCAAAATAAAAAAAAATGCTTAAAAGTCAAAAATACTTAAAAATAAGTCAATCCAAACACCAGCTAAGAGCCTATTTGGATAGACTTATAGCTTATGACTTATATCCTAACGTATGACTTTTAGCTTATTTTGGTTTTCACACAAGCAGAGAATTCACTTAACTGAAAAGGCCAGTCTATAGTGGTAAACACAATTATAATTATTTATATATATAGGTGATTTCTCTCTCTCTCTCTCTCTCTCTCTATGTATATATATATTCTTTTCCTATAACTGTCATGTCCGGACTAGCTTTCGCGCAACTCAACTAATTTCATACGATAAATGCTACCTTCCACCAGCATCAGGTATCAGGTACCAAGTAACTCAATCCACCAAGACTATAATAGATGGGAAGAAATCACCTAATGGTTTTGTCTCTGCTAGAGTTTGAACCAGAGACCTTGTGATTCTCAACTATTTCATTGACCACTAAGTCATACCCTTGGGTACTGGTCAACACAATTTTTTTTTTGGTTTTTATAACCGTAGTGTCCATGCTAGCTTTCACGCACTTGACTAAATCCACAGGATACCTAATACCTCCCACCACAAGCAACAGAATAAAACAGATAAAGCATTAGCACAGTGGTTTTATCAAACACCTCGTGCACAAATACTGGAAAGGTGAAAAACACACCTAAAATAATCTAATTTTTTTTTAGTTTCATACCTGAACATTCAGGTGGAGGCAAACTCTTGAGTCTAAAGGGTTCAGGGTGTGGAGGTGTGAATGACAAATGAGAGGTGTGGAGGGTGTGAATGACAAATTAGAGGTGTGGAGGCAAACTCTTGAGTCTAAAGGGTTCAGGGTGAGCAGAAGCAAGACAGAGTATGTGGAATGCAAGTTTAATGACGTGAAGCGGGAGAATGAGGTAGTAGTGAAGCTGGAAGCACAGGAGGTATGTAAGAGGGATAATTTCAAGTATCTTGGGTCCGTGATCCAGAGTAACGGTGAGATTGATGAGGATATCTCGCACCGTATTGGGGCGGGATGGATGAAGTGGAAGCTCGCGTCGGAGGTGCTGTGTGATAAGAAGGTGCCGCCCAAGCTTAAAGGCAAATTCTACAGGGTGGTAGTCCGTCCGGCCTTGTTGTATGGAGCGGAGTGTTGGCCAGTTAAGAACTCCCACATCCAAAAAATGAAGGTGGCAGAAATGCGGATGTTGCGCTGGATGTGTGGGCTGACTAGAGGGGATAGAGTTCGGAATGAGACTATCCGGGAGAAGGTTGGTGTGACTTCAGTGGAGTGCAAGATGCGGGAAGCACGATTGAGATGGTTCGGACACGTGAAGAGGAGGGGCATGGATGCCCCGGTCCGTAGGTGTGAGAGGCTAGCGTTGGATGGTTTTAGGTGGGGTAGGGGTAGGCCGAAGAAGTACTGGGGTGAGGTGATTAGGCGGGACATGGAACAGTTACAGCTCACCGAGGACATGACCCTAGATAGGAAGGTCTGGAGGACGCGAATTACGGCAGAGGACTAGGGCCAGTTTGGGTCGCTAGTGTAGGGAATTACTTGGTGGGGGTTTTATTCCTATTATGATTCCGTGTTCCGTGTTCCATGTTTTATTACGAAGCTGTGTGCTTTCCTCTGCTTTCCTCTGTTTTATATTACTTATGGGTGCCGTATTTATGTTATGTAATCTGCTTCTGTGCTTTACTATGTGTTTGTGTGGTATCTCGTGCCTTGAGCCGGGGGTCTATCGGAAACAGCCTTTCTACTTCTTCAGAGGTAGAGGTATGGACTGCGTACATCTTACCCCCCCAGACCCCACTAGGTGGGAATACACTGGGTTTGTTGTTGTTGTTGTTGTATACCTGAACATTCAAAAATTGAAGGTGCCGAAAATGCGGATGTTGCGTTGGATGTGTGGGCTTACTAGGGGTGATAGGGTTAGGAATGAGACTACCTGGGAGAAGGTAGGAGGCTTCGGTGGAGGACAAGATGCGGGAAGTTAGGTTGAGATGGTTTGGGCATGTGATGAGGAGGAGCACGGATGCCAGGTGTGAGAGGCTGGCTTTAGAAGGTTTCAGGCGGGGAAGGGGTAGGTCGAAGAAATATTGGAGAGAGGTGATTAGACGTGACATGAAATAGTTACAACTTACTGAGGGCATGACCCTAGATAGGAAGGTATAGAGGACACGAATTAGGTTAGAAGGCTCGTGCTTGTAAGTGGGTCGTAGCCAGTAGTTAGGAGAGCTATGGGGCAACCGGGCTAGTAGTCTTAGGGCTATGTCCATAGGTTGGAGTTGCTAGTAGGAGGGTATGGGGGTGGGGGTGCCTTTGGTTCGTTAGTGCAGGGTATTACTTTGTGGGTGTCTAATTTCTGTTATTCCATCTTGTTTCATGCTTTATTATAAATTTGTTTACTATTCTTTGTCCTGAGCCGGGGGTCTATCGGAAATAACCTTTCTACTTCTCCGGAGGTAGTGGTATAGACTGCATACATTTTATCTTCCCCAGACCCACTATGTGGGAATACGCTAGGTTTGTTGTTGTTGTTGTTGTATACCTAAACAATCACGTGTGTGAATTTCATACACGAACTATCATCAACTAGTTAGCAAAACACACCTAAATTATTAATTATTTGAGTTTCATACCTGAACTTTCACGTAAGAAAAGTGAACCATTAATAGATTAGGTGTGTTTTTCTAACTAATTGGTGATAGTTCAGGTATGAAACTCAAAAAACTGGAGTACTTTAGGTGTGTTTTAGACCATTAACTCTAAATGTACTAAACCCAATCATCAAGCACTGTGCATTCCACGTACTTAAACACAAATTAACAATCCAAATTCAGAATCAAAACAAAACAACAAAAAAAAGAAGAGCTGCAAACATCACAACAATAAAGTCAATCACATAGAAAGCAATCAATAAATCATAGATAATATTACAATCAAAATTAGTTTACCAATGCGAAAATGGCGATGAAAGCAACCAGCACAGTGAGAATAGGAGTGAAGTCTCCGCCGCCACCATCGCCGCCGTGCCTTGGACGGTTAGGAATACCTTGTTGTCGCTGCTGTTGCTGTGCATCCATGGCGGTTTTTGCTTGCTTAGCACTCTAAGTTGAATTTTGTAGTATTTTATTGTCTAATTCTAAATAAATAAATTGTTGAAAATAAATTAATGTAATCCTTTTTTCTTGGTAAATGGAGATAGTATGATAGAGTTCGGGCTTCGGGCTTTGGTTTGGGCGGGCTTCGACTTTTAGTCTAGTTTGATCGTCAATAACGAATAGTACATAATTACTCATTTGATTTTTAATTAGTTGACGTTTTTATTAAATACTAATTTAGGTATATGCGCATCCCGCGTATCGTTTACTTTATTGAATTCAAACATTATACTAAATAAAATATTTATTTAAATAATAAAGATGAATATAATAATTAAATTTAATATCTTTTAAAAAATTTATTCAATTAGATCAAACCTTTACCAAAAAAATTGTCAAAGTGATCGACATTCATCTACCACCTGTAAACTGCAACAAAATAATACGATTAACAAAACAATATAATTAAATCTAACCTTTACACAAAAAAATTCTCAAAGTCATCTGAAACTCATCTACCACCTGTAAACTATAACAAAATAATACGATAATTGAGATATCAAAATAATACAACTAAACTTTACCTTTACACAAAATTTTTTCAAAATAGAGATATAAAAATAATACAATTAAACCTAATCCTTACCTAAAAAAAAATTCTCAAAGCCGATCGACATTCATCTACCACCTATAAATTTAGTTAGAATAGGATATTGATTGTGCATTTTTATTGTCGGCCAAATTTATATTGATTTATTGGATTTGTAATTTAAATAGAATATGCGAAAAGACGATTTATCTAAAGGAAAGACTTTTAATGAAGGGTGAAAAGTTCAGACGTGATTTATAAGGCCCTTCACACTTTTAATATAATAGAGATAGATATTTTTAAACACATGTTGTTTCACAAAATAAATTTATAATTACTCTTTCTGTTTCTATTAGTTGTCGTCCTTACTAAAAATAAATATTTCTTATATTAGTCATTTCACAAAATCAATGCATAATTACTTCATCTATTTCTAATTAGTTATCTTCCTTATTCAAAACTGATGTTCCTTTATACTTCCTCCGTTCCAAAATAATTGAATTGTTGAAATATGACACACATCCTAAGAAAAAAAAGACAAAGACATAAATTAGTCATGTTTTTTTTATTTTTGTCCTTTTCAAACTCCAAAATATTAGTAATGATCATTGAAACTCATTCTTGAAAATTTAATTAATGAAGGGTAAAATTAGAAAAAAATTTCAACATCTATCTTGAATAATGAACAATTCAATTATTTTGGACACTAAAAAATACTCCAACAATTTAAATTGTCATTTCATAAAATCAATGCATAATTATTCCTTCCGTTCCGTTCTCTTTACTAAAAATAGATATTTCTTAATATTTGTCATTTCCCAAAATAAATACATAATTATTTCTTTTGCTCCTAATTAGTTGTCGTTCTTACTGAAAACAAATATTTATTAATACTTGTCATTTCACAAAATAAATGCATAATTACTTCCTCCGTTCTTAACTAGTTGTCGTCCTTATTAAAAATATATGTTCCTTAATACTTGTCATTTCACAAAATCAGTGCATAATTAGTTATTTATTTTCACTATTATCCTTATCAATAAATATAAAATATATCAATATAATACAAAAAATATAAATATTAAATAAAGATATAATAATAAATAAAAATAATTTAGTCAAATTACTTTCTAGTTTAATATTTTTCTCATAAGGAGGGCAACTTACTTGGGGCTTTGGGTTGTAGGTGACAAAAGACTTTTAAAATGAGGTGTGGGTAACACAAGTTTTAATTATTGAGTGGATGTGACAATTACTTTATTATGAATTAAGAAAATTGGGGAAGTTTGAAAATAACACACAAGTTCTTAAATTTACACTTTAATCTCAATGTTTACCTAAAATAACGGAAAACAGAGGGAAAAAAGGTGTCTTTCTCTCTCTCTTCTCATCCATTGTTGTTTCTCTCTTTTAGCGATTTTTGTTGTTCATTGTTTCTGTTGTTTTATTCATCATCTTCTACTTCATTATCATCTTCATCTTCTTTTTGTCGATCATTTGTTATTGTTGTTGTTGGTACAACGCTATCGCTCTGACCAATTTCTTAGGTCAAATTTTATTTCCTACATCACTTTTCACTTTGGCATTACTTCATAGGTGACTTTGGTAAGTAAAATTATGATTTTTATTCGTATTTGTCATCTAGGTACATTGTTGTTTTTCCAACAATGGATAGAACCCCGATTATGAATCCAACATAAGTGCCCACAATTTAAACAGATCAATCATCTGGTGCATCAGATGAGTAATCTGTTGCATTAGAAGATTTATCTGTTGCATCAGACTCTTTATATGTTGCATCAGACTTATTATCTATTGCATCAGACTGTTTATCTGTTGCACCAGACTTATTATCTATTGCATCAGACTATTTATCTGTTGCACCAGACTAATTATCTGTTGCAACGGATGATTAATCTGTTTGGAACAACATAACTCAGCCCCTGCCACAAACCCAACAGATAACCAATATGTTTCAACTCTTTCTATTGCTACTGGATTCAAAATTATTCCTTACGTCCAATTACCCGTCCCAAATTTTCTAATTTGATTTCTTATTTTACTTGTCTTTTTCATTAATCAAGAAAAGATTATAAAAAATCTATGTTTTACCCTTTGCATTAATCACTTTTTCTTCAAATTAAAATGGAAACATCATTTATGAAATTTCGATTGAATAGCAAATAATGGTTATTTAAAAAACGTCTACTGTCCCACCAACTGATTAGTGGGTTATGGTAAACTAGGCATATTATTAATTATTTTTCTTAGTCAATGTGGCATCTCAATTTGGGACGGGTAATTTAAGACGGAGGGTTTACAAATTAAAACGTCAAAGCCAAGCAACAAACCAGTCATCTGTTGAAACAAACTATTTATCTGTTGCATCAGACTGATTATTAGTTGCATCAAACTTCTTATCTGTTGCAACATATGAGTAATCTATTTTGAACAACACATCAGCCCCTGCCACAAACCCAACAGATAAATCTTCCTATTGCTACTGTAGATCTAAATTATTCCTTTTTACGTTGAATCGTCGACATGTTTGTTGAGAAGATAATAGACAGAATGAAAATTAACTATGGATTAAAATAACAAAGATCAAACATAATTTTTTTATTAATCAAAAACAAATAAAAATACATATAATAGACTAAAAGACAAATAATAATCTAATTATTATTATTATCATCGTTGCCAGCCGACCAATCTTCAACCACAAGTAGCAAGGCCCTTCTCAGCCTACGTATCTCGTGGAGCATTCTTGCTCTAACTCTTCCCAGTTCCCATTGCAGGTCACAAACTTGATTCCGAAATTCATTTACAGCGTCTTGCAGAAAAATAACGTCCCACACTGGGTCAGCCATAATCTAGAACATATGTGTATTGACAAAAAACTTAAAATCAAAAGTAAAGAAATATTGTGATAAGTCATGACTATTCAACTTATTACTATTAATTAGTTCTTTCCAATAACCCTTTTTATTGAGTTGTGACAACAGATTCTATATCTATTGCATCAGATAACTCATCTGTGACAACAGATATATCATCTGTTGCAACAATAGAGAACATGTTGCATCAATAATATATCTGTTACAACATATAATCTACTTTAACAAAAAACTATCATCATATCATTAATCTAAATTTACTGACTTTTTTATTTTATAAATTAAAAAAAATACCTTTTCAATTTCTTTAATAATTAGTAATGACTATTCAACTTATTATTATTAATTAGTTTTTTTCAAGAATCGTTTTTATTGAGTTGTGACGACAGATTCAATATCGGTTGCATCAGATAACTCATCTGTGACAAACAGATATATCATCTGTTGCAACAATAGAGAACTTGTTGCATCAATAATATATCTGTTGCAACATATAATCTACTTTTTTTTATAAAACTATCATCATATCATTAATCCAAATTTGCTGACTTTTTTATTTTATAAATTAAAAAAAACACCTTTTCAATTTCTTTCATAAAATAATAACCATTTTTATTTTCTAGCAACAGATTGTATATCTGTTGAATCTGATAAACCATCTGTAGCAACAAATAGATGATCTATTTTAATGTAGCTTTTTTGATTTCTTCTAATATCTGATACATCAGTCGCAACAGATGGAGAATTTGATGCATCAGCAACACTGTTGAATGTATGTGATGTGTTTTTGTTTTAGACAAAAAGTCACGACTCTTCACCTTTTTATCATATAAGTTAATTAATCCAACATTGTGACTTTTTTTATTATATAATAAATAATTTTAAAAAATAAATTCAAAAATAAAAATAGTGAAAAGTCACGATCAGTTATTGAAATTAAATAACCGTTCTTTTACGGTTATAAATTGTGTTTATCATTTATTTATTTATTATTTATTTACGAACCATTTTTCATATTAAATAATCAAAAAGTCATGTGTGTCTTTTCGCCCTCTCAATAACAACAATAACCCTTCTTTTAATAACCGCCTGTGCAACATATGATTGATCCGCCGCATCAGATTAACCTCTGTTGACACAAATTGCTCAATCCCCACCACCAACCATCGACATGTTGATAATAAGGAATAAACAAAATGATAATTAAATACGAACATTTTTGAATCCCTTGGGTAGATCAGATATACAAAAGGAGGAAAATACATACGCTAAAATAAAAAATATTACCTAATTATTATTACTACTATTATTATTATTGTCAATCGAACATTTTTCATCCGGCAGCAGCAGGGCCCTCCTCAGCCTTGCTTCGAAGTCAGCCAAATCTCGCTGGAGTTCATCAAACTGCCTTTGAAGTTCCCTCAAGGACTCGATATGAATCTTCTTGTACGAATCTGGATCATCCATATTTGTAAGGAGGGACCTATTTATAAATTATTGTATCTCGAAAAGAAAAGAAAATTACTTTAAAATAAATCTAACAGATGGGTAATCTGTTGCAAAATATATTTCTTCTGTTAGATAACTTACAACATATTAATAATATGTTGTAACAGATGTATATATCTGTTTGATTTCTCCAACAGATACGTCATATGTTACAACAAGTTGATCACCTGTCGTAACATATGTCTCCAATTGTTTGATAATATAAATAGGAAGAATAAGGTGCGTGCAGATAGATCCACTATCATATGTGTGGGAGTTAAGTATGTATTACTGATAAGGTCACCAGGACAACACACACAAAGTACAATGTTTTTGTGAATGCAGTTTTTAACCAATTAGGCACTGATCACTCAAACAAAATCCTGCATTGTACAGTTAAGTTTGATGGTGCAGACACCCTGTTATGAATTACTGATGGTTGTTGCTCGTGTTTATGCGGGTCAAGTTTTGGAGAAGGGATCAATATTTGGTGTCATTGCAGAAATCCAATAACGATTAGACTTAAACTTTAAGTGTGCATTAGCCACCGAGAAGGCCTTCAAAGCCTCGCACTGCATCAAACAAGAACGAAAAACCAACAAAAATTTCCCTGACCCAAATTTATATGGAAGGGTTGTTGGAGAAGATGATTATACATTAGAAGGAGCCGAAGGAGAATGCCTGCAAGGGAACAGAGAGTTGATGAAATACTATATCATCTGAGAGTTAATTGAAGAAGAGACATAGGGTATCAAGGAACTTCTAGCAAATCTGGCCAATGAAATTATCTTAAAACATGAGAAATCTGAATCAAGTGCAAATATGAAAGTGTATTCGGTAATGTAAATTCATCTGTTATTTCTCTCAAAGAAAAATAATACAGATGGACACTTTTCTAGGGAGCTGCGACTAGGTAGCATGGTCGGGATTATCACCTCGATAGAAAATAGCATAAGAGCAAGAAAGCCACCTTAAGGGAATCGAGGGTTGAAATGTTGTACAGTAAATCTAGAAAAATTACGCCAACAGCAACTGCAGTTAAAGTAAGGAAGATAAGCGAAGGTGGCAATTTTCGAATTTTAAATTGCATCCTATGCCTTCTTGTTTATGGTTCTGATTATGTCCACTGTTGTTGACCTGATCGGAACCACAAATGAGATTGAAAAGAAAATTGAATATCATTACTTTCTTAGCAATATGATTATAATTGATTGTGTTTTCTTGCCTTAGCATGCTTTCAACATTCCTTGGAGAAGATTAATTGCTTGCTGTGGTATGTGAATCCCGATAATTTTCAAGCTTGCCTCCAACTTTCTGATTCTGCATTCAACCTAGTCATTGTCGTCTTTGAAATTGGTATAGAGTTCTCGATCTCTTGTGAGCTCGATCAGGAACACTACCTTCAAAGTTGTGGCATTCTAGAAGCCCTTCAGAACACTTTTTTCAGAAGCCTTAAAGGATACATGGAGGGTCTCTGTGTTTGTTTTAGGTCAAAATATGTTGATGCACGTTGAAAATGTGGTCCCAAAAGTTGAACAACTCATTTTTATCGAATGTTTCTCAATACAACTTGGTCAACCAACCTTCAAGGGATTTGATAAATTAATAAGCAAGGAGTTACGAAATGTTTGCTCTAAACCGACTCTACAAAACCCTATCAAACGTTACGTAACTCCAGGCTCATAACCTTATAAAAATACTTTGCCCGAGTTGGTGGAAAAATCAAATGAGCTTAATCTCTCAGCCTTTTTGCTGATCGCTCTTCTTCAATTATAGATTTCAAGATATCCGCCATGCAAAAGTTTACATCATCGCCAGAAATGCTTGCCAGGGCGCAAGTCTTCAGAAGGCATCAATAGTAATCTAAGTGTAGACTTTCTGGCGAGCATTTCTGGTGATGGTGTAGACTTTTGCATGGCGGATATCTTGACATCTATAATTGGAGAAGAGCGATCAGCAGAAAGGCTGAGAGATTGAGCTCGTTTGATTTTTACACCAACTCGGGCAAAGTTTTTTTATAAGGTAATGAGCCTGGTGTTACGTAACGTTTGATAGGCTTTGTAGAGTCGGTTTAGAGCAAACATTATGTAACTCCTTGCTTATTAATTTATCAAATCTCTTAAAGGTTGGTTGACCAAGCTGCATTGAGAAACGCTCGATAAAAGTGAGTTGTTCAACTGTTGAGACCACATCTTGACTGTGCATCAACATATTTTGACCTAAAACAAACACAACGAACCTCCATGTATCCTTTAAGGCTTCTGAAGAAAGTTTTCTAAAGGCCTTATTCAATGCCACAACTTTGAAGGTAGTATTCCTGATCGAGCTCACAAGAGATCAGGAACTCTCTACCAATTTCAAAGATGACAACGACCATCTTAAATGCAGAATCAGCAAGTTGGAGGCAAACTTAAAAATTATCGAGATTTACATACTACAGCAAGCATATGATCTTCTCCAAGGAATGTTAAAAGCATGCTAAGGCAAGAAAACACAATCAATTATAACCATACTGCTAAGGAAGTAATGATATTCAATTTTCTTTTCAATCTCATTTGTGGTTCCAATCAGGTCAACGACAGTGGACATAATCGAAACCACAAACAAGAAGGCATAGGATGCAATTTAAAATTCAAAAATTGCTGCCTTCGCTTAGCTTCCTTACTTTAACTGCAGTTGCTGTTGGCGCAAGTTTTCTAGACTTACTGTACAATATTTCAACCCTGGATTTTCTTAAGGCGGCTTTCTTGCTCTTCTGCTATTTTCTATCTAGGTGATAATCTCGACCATGCTATCTAGTCGCAGCTCCCTAGCAAAGTGTCCATCTGCACTATTTTTCTTTAAAAGAAACAACAGATAATTTTTCATTACCTGATACACTTTCATATTTGCACTTGATTTAGATTTCTCATGTTTTAAGATAATTTCATTGGCCAGATTTGCTAGAAGTTCCTTGCAACCCTATGTCTCCTCCTTAATTAGCTCTCAAATGATATAGTCTTTCATCAACTACCCATTTTTCCTCGAGGGCATTGTCCTACCGCACCTTCTAGCGTATAATCATTACCCCGAGCAACCCAACCATATAAATTTAGGCTAGGACAATAACTATATTAGTTTTTTGTTATTGTTAGATGCAGTGCTAGGCTTCGAAGATATTTTAGAAGTCCAATGCACCCTAAAAGTTATTCCAATCGCTATTGAATCTCTTTACAATGACACCAAAACTAGATCCCTTCACAATGCTTGACAAATAAACATGAGCAACAACAGATATTAAATCTTAACAGGGTATCAGAACCATATTCATGGTCCCTCAGCCTTATCATTTCGGACCTACCAAACTTAACTGTAAAATTACAGATATCTTATTTGAATGATCTATGACTAATTGGTAAAAACAACATTCACAAAATCAATGTACTCTATGTGTATTTCCATGATAACATTATTAGTAATACATACCTCCCACATATGAAGTGGTTCCATCTGCATACAGCTTATTCCTTCGAACCCATCTTTACTGCAGCCTCTTGTGATAGTCGAGCAAAAGTTGATCAACTTTCAGTTCCTTATATCTATAAAGAAGCATTAAAAAATTAATGTCACAGAAAGAATATTATCTATCTGTTACAATTGATGTAGAGTCTATTACAACAGATATGGAGTCTGTTGCAATAGATGTGGAGTCTGTTGCAACAAATGTGGAGTTTGTTGGAACAGATGTGGAGTCCGTTGCAACAGATGTGGATTCTGTTGGAATACATCAAACTAGCCTTGCTGGTGGTTTGATTTGTTCCAACAATTTCTCCATCTGTTGCAACATCAACAACAACATAAACTACAAATAAAAAACATCAACAACAAAGAAATAACAATATTTATTCCAACAACATCATCAATAACAAAGAAACAACATCATTCCAACACCATCAACAACAACACACCACAAGTTCCAACAACGCCAATCCCACCACCAACATCAATAACAACATTAATAATAAATAAACAAATAAAATACATACAAAAAATGATACTGCCAACAATGCTTTTAAACTTCTCCCAAAAGATGACTTTTTTCACATATTGTAATAAAATTTTTTGATTTGTTTATTAAACACTTAAAAGTTCCTTTAATTTTTTAAATAAATATGATATGGGTAAATAGTAAATAAATAAAAAAACAGATGTAAATAACTTGCAAAGAAGAAGACGAGAATGAAAGAGTAATAATGAACCATACCTTAATATCAAAAAAAGGATCAAAACAACAATTTCAATTGAGGGAAGATATAGATCGGTTTAGATCCAAAAGGATCTTTATGAGAAGAGAAAAGAAAAGAGAGAAAAAAGGGCGTGATAACCCTAAAGAGGAGAGAAAGAAAAAGATGAGAGTTGAATAAAATAAATTGTGGGCTGCAGCTGAAGGAGGAGAGATGAGATAATTTCTATAGATGTATTGTGTACGTAGACTACGTGGGGGTTTTCAATATTCATTAATTAATATTCATTGATTTCATTAATAATTTGAGGGGCACGAGGAAGACTAGTGACATTGAAAAGACAAGATAAGACTGCTTAATGAACTCACTTTTGAGTTATCCAAGAAATATTTTTTACCGTCTTTAGTAGTAAGTAATACTTTATCTACTCAGACAGAAGCTTTCTTTAAAATTAAAAGAAAAAAAAAGATTTTCAAACAAATATTTCTTCTGGTGCAATAAATATAAATATCTGTTTAGAAATCCGAATAGCTCAGTCATCTACTATAACAAATATAAATATCTTTTTAAAAATTCCAACAGCTTAGGCATTTGTGACAACAGATGAAAATGTCCATTTGATAATTAATTAAATAAGATATATCATCTGTTACAACAGATATAAATAGCTGTTTGAAAATTTCCAACATCTTAGTCATCTGTCACAACAGATGCAAATGTCTATTTAATAATTAAATCAGATATGTCATCTGTTGCAACAGATATGAATATCTATTTGAAAATTTCCAACAACTCAGTCATTTGTTGCAACAAATTTCATTGCAATTGATTTAGATGGAACTAGGGATGAATGGATGAGCTCACAGGGTCAACTACAAATCCAATTGAGCCTCTGCAATTGCATGGTATCGGTATTGCGTTCATTCCGACCAGAGTCATCGATCGATCACTCTGAGTTGAAATAAGTTCTCATCAACTCAATGTTAAGATGGTGATAGTACCTAAATTGATTTAGGTGGAACTAGGGATGAATGAATGAGCTCACAGGGTTAACTATAAATCCAACTGAGTCTTTGCAATTGCATGGTGTTGGTATTGCGTTTATCCCGACCCGAGTCATCGATCGATCACTCTGAGTTCAAATGAGTTCTCATCAACTCAATGTTAATATGGTGATAGAACCTAAATTGATTTATATGGAACTATGAATGAATGAATGAGCTTACAGAATCTACTACTGTAACCCCGTACGTTTTCCTAACTTGAAATAATCTCAAGAATGTTAGAAACTTACTTTGAAAGATAAATCCACTTTTGTACATATGGTATTTTTAATATTTTCATTTTTTGTCATGTGGAAAATTCAATAAGCTTTCCATCAATATAAAATTCGCCTAAATCCGATAGCCCGGTAAGAAGTTATGACTATTTCAAGTTTCTGTCGTAAAACAACACCATATTAGTCTGTGCGCGCTGCGCCACAAGCTAAAATATCAATTTTCCTTTTCCAGTGTCTCAGCGCGATTTCCTCCGCGTCGTGCCAAAGTTCCAGGTCGCAAAAGAAGGGGCAATGTGATGGCTCCGCGTCGCGCCATCCCTCAATTTCCCAATGGTCAAAATTCAGTGACACAGCGCGATAGCGCCGCATCACTGAAATTAAATGACGCGTCCAAGGTTAAAAGGGTTAACTTCCTACCCCTATTTAAGCCCTTTAACACGTGATTCAGCCACTTTTCACCCAAAATATACTAGTTTCTCTCAAGAATAAGCTAAGGTTTTCATAGAAAATCCAATTTCAAGAAAGTTTCATCGTCAATCTTCACGAAACCACAAACTAAGGTATACGTTGTGTTCATTCATGGATTCCTTCCATCCATGAAGATCAAGAACCTTATTTTATCTATAAATCAATGTATTTATGTTGTGGGTTATTTGTAATCATGTTGTTGACGTTAATTGATTTCAAAGTTGGAATCTTTGTGTGTTTATCATGATATTATGTTACCATGCAAGATAAAATCCATGAATTTAATTGCTTATGATGTGTATTCGATGAATTCACTTATGCCCTAAGTTGTGCATGCAAGGTGGTTGATAAAATGCTTGAAAAAGTAGAAATCATGCTTTATAGCTCAAGACATAAGCTAAATGTGACATGCTTGTCATCCTCCTATGTTTAAATGGTTTCCATGCTATCATTATGAAATGCGTATGTTGTCGGAATGGCCATGATATTAGAATATGAGATTATGATATGATTATCAACATTCTTATTCATGTTAGATAGTATGATAACCATATACTTCGTGAAATCCACAACTTATTAAATTATGTATTGTTGATGTGGGTCTTGTACTTGATAAAGTCATGCTTCGTCTGTTCCCTTCTATCGAGTCCTGGGGGTACTTGTACTCAAAACATTAACTGTGTGCCTGGAGCCATGTCATGTTTTCATAATACTTTTAGTCAAGCTATGATCCTTAGACTTCAGACAGTCTTATGACTCAGGAAATATCCATGATCTCATAAACTCAGTCAATTGTTAGATATCAGTAGTAATTTCGTCAGTCAACGGAAATTCAGTAACTCAGTCCATGTTCAGTTCAGTAAATCATGGTCAGCGTCTATTCAGATGGGAGTAGAAATTAGCACTGAGCGAACCCAAAGATAGGAACTCACCTATTATATGAGGGTGTGATTCTTAGAAGAAAACCTTGCGTTCCAGAACTATGTAGCCATATGAGGGTAGATGAGGTGGATTAGCCTGCTATATGAGGGTTCCCACCATTCTCACTAGAGTTACCTGTTATATTAAGGTTACTCACATGTTGTCCTTACCAGTGGCGCGGTATTGACACCCTTCCAATCAGGGCATAGATTGGACCCCAATTTAACTGTAATGCATCATTTGGGGCATGTCAGTTAGATAACTGCCTCCCATAGTCTCAGTAAAAGAACTCAGATAATTCTTCAGAATTTAGGACTGTCAGATACAGTCAACTCAGATACAGTATGGAACTCAGCTAGTTCCATCAGATTTAGGACTGTTAGATACAATCACTCATGTTATCAGTTATCAGAATTTAGTCATTAGTCATGTTATTCATCAGCATACTCATGTTATCACGATTTCAAATATAGTTACTATGTATACATGCATGTATTCTCACGTTCATATTAGTCAGTTAGCCAGTATTGTTCATGTATATGAACCCCATGCATTCAGCCTACCTTACATGCATACCAGTACATTCAAAGTATTGACGCATTTATGCTATGGTGTCTTATACCATAGGTTTAAAGGCACGAGCTCTAGAGCATCAGTAGATTCCAGATATCAGCAGTCGGAGTTAGCAATGAGTTCTCATCCTTTGAAGACATGATTATTTCCCTATTATCTTATTAATTAGTTTATTAGTTGGAGTTAGTTGGGTACATATCCCATAAACTCCTTACTCAGACAGTTTAGTCAGTTAGAGGCTTTTCAGACTATTATGTTCAGACAGTTATTTTAGTTGTTTTGGGTATTTTATACCCCATTTAGATGTTATGTTTTACTTCAGGTATGTTAACCTTGTGGCCTTTCAGTTTATGTTTCCGCATTACTCAGTATATTATGTAATATATAGGTACAAATATCAGTCATGGGTTAGCTTGTGGTACTTCAGGGTCATGAGCACCGTGTACCATTTTGGGTACCAGATTTGGGGTGTTACAACTATAAATCCAATTGAGTGTTTGCAGTTGCATGGTGTCGAGATTGCGTTCATCCCAACCTGATTCATCGATCGATCACTCTGAGTTGAAATGAGTTCTCATTAACTCAATGTTAAGATAGTGATAGTACCTAAATTGATTTAGGAGGAAATAGGAATGAATGAATGAGCTCACAGGTTCAACTATAAATCCAATTGAGTCTTTGCAATTGTAATGTATTGGTATTGTGTTCATCCCGACCCGAGTCGTCGATCGATCACTCTGAGTTAAAATGAGTTCTCATCAACTCAATATTCATATGGTGATAGTACCTAAATTGATTTAGGTGGAACTAGGGATGAATGAATGAGCTCACAAGGTCAACTACAAATCTAATTATGTCTTTGCAATTGCATGGTATTGGTATTGCATTCATCCCGACCTGAGTCGTCGAACGATCACTCTGAGTTGAAATAAGTTCTAATAAACTCAATGTTAAGATGGTTATAGTACCTAAATTTATTTAGGTGGAACTAGGGATAAATAAATGAGCTGACCCTCACAGGGTCAACTACAAATCCAATTGCATCTTTGCAATTGCATGGTGTTGGTTTTGCGTTCATCCTCACTTGAGTCATCGATCGATCACTCTGAGTTCAAATGAGTTCTCATCAACTCAATGTTAAGATGTTGATAGTACCTAATTGATTTAGGTGGAACTAAGGGTGAATGAATAAGCTCACAGGGTCAACTATAAATCCAATTGCGTCTTTGCAATTGTATAGTGTTAGTATTGTGTTCATCCCAACCCGAGTCATCGATCGATCACTCTGAGTTGAAATGAGTTCTGATCAACTCAATGTTAAGATAGTGATAGTACCTAAATTGATTTAGGTGGAACTAGGGATGAATGAATGAGCTCACAAGGTCAACTACAAATCCAATTGCGTCTTTGCAATTGCATGGTATTAGTATTGCGTTCATCCCGACCAGAGTCATCGATCGATCACTCTGAATTGAAATGAGTTCTCATCAACTTAATATTTTAAAAACTATATCTTTTAAATTTTTTAAAACTAATTAAGATCAATTCGGACCAAATTAACAATTTCAAAACTTGTTATTCTTTTCCAAAATTATAAATTAACCCATACAAATCATCCATTTGTCCGATCTTCTTTCTCTCTCTCTCAATAATACAAATAACAATAATCAACATATTACTCAACCCTTCAAAACAGGTTGATTTTTTCCCATTTACAACCACATATAGTTGTTATTTTTGACTTTATTCCCGCTTGTATCCATTTTTTTCTCTGTTTTCATAGGTAACAGAGTTTGAGAAGGGTTCTACATTTGTTCTTTATTCTAAAAAATAGGGCTTTTTAGTTAATGATGAAAAAGAAGACTTTTAGTTGTATTATCTTTGAGAATGGTTTAATAGTTTTGAGTTTTGATGCTAAAAAAAGTAAGAAGCACCCGAGAAAACCCTAGTTTTTATCTCAGTATTTTGTTGACTGTCGTGGTATTATTGGATAGTGTTTGTGGTATTGTTGGTGGTTGTTGTTGTTGGTGTCGGTATTTGTGTTTTTTGGTGGTGGTGCTGGTGGTCTTGGTGTTGGTATTGGTAGCATTAGTGGTGGTCTTGGTGGCATTGGTTGTGGTGGTGGTGGTCCATCTATTACAACGGGTGAAAGATCTGTTGGGAGATATTAAATAGGTCTTCAAACAGATTTCCTATCTGTTCCCATTGATGGGTTATCCGTTGGACTATTTTTTTGTAATGTGGCATAGAATAATTTATTAAAATTTATCCATCTGTTACAATAGGTGGGATATCTGTTTGGAGATCAAACAGATTCCCCATCTGTTCCAACTGATGGGTTTTCTGTTGGAATATTTTTTTTGTAATGTGGCGTAGAATAATTTATTAAAATTTGTCTTACCTTTTTTAAAACAATTATGCAGACATCAAATGCAATGTATTTTTTATTTTTCTATTGTTTGTAGTTAAAAGATGTCTCCCAAAAGAAAAGAAACTGAAAGTGGATCAACTTCTGACCACCCAACAAAAAAGGCTAGAGCACAGATAGATTTGGAGGAACTTCCAGAACAATCTTAGTCAGGGCAAAATGAAGCTGAGGAAAGTGATAACTCTTTCTCACCAATGGGGCGTGAAATAATATCGAAATCCCAGCATGATTTTGTCAAAACTATTAGTATCGACAGGTTTCGAGTTGCGATGTGAATAGCCCTAACACAGTATTTCGTGATGTTGTACTTAAATGTCAGTTTGGGAAACCTTTTAACGAACTTAGGAGTATTATGAAGAAGGAAAACATAGATGGACTTTTTAAGAAGAACTGTTTTGCATACTTTCTTGAGCTGTCTGAGGCCTGCCCTCTCCATTTCCCAATGATCATGGTATATGGCTTTCTCAAGTGTAGTATCAAGTATGCAGGGGATGATGAAAGTTTGAAGAAGGGTAGAAAAAAGATGGATGAAGTCTGGATCAACTACTGTGGCATGCCAGTTTGTTTTGGATTGAAAGAGTTTGTCATAGTGATGGGCTTGAGACGCGATCGTCTAGAAGAACCTCTCATTAAGGAAACACCCCACAAAGGGACCAACAAACGCAAGGTAAAAAAAGATGGTTCGGTGGGCATTGTTGGACCTAGCTGTAGAGTAGAGGATTTGATGGCGAATCTCGAGAATAAAAACATACCAAAGCACTACAGGGAGAAATTGTTCTTATTTTGGTTTGTCCATTCCATTTTATTGGCAAGAGACGTCAAGAAAGTCATAGAAGATGATTTGTTGGCTCTTCCTGATGATTTTGAGAAATTCAACGATCATCCCTGGGGATACGACAGCTACTACTTGACTGTCGAATATTTACTGAAAAAGCTAAAGCCAAAGACAACCACATTATACGGTTTTCCTTGGGCTTTTATAGTAAAATTGATCACTATTTTTACTTATTCATTAATTTATTTTGAATATAGTTATTATGATTTTTTTTGCTTGCTTCCTGTTTACATTTTTAGGCTTGGGCATGTGAAGCCATTCCTCCCCTACGAAAGCAGTTTAGGATTACCCGGATAAGGTTTCTCATCCAAGGATCCTTAGCTGGTTGGCTGCAACAAAGAGCATCAAAAAATATATTAAGGAGGATGGTCTCTTTAACCCTCCGAATGATGCAGTACGTCTTCATGAAACTAAAATAATTTGCCTTAAAGAAAAATATTGAAACAGATGTTCCATCTGTCGCAACGGATTACCCATCAACTACAACTGGTGCAACAGATGGGTAATCTGTTGTAATAGACGATCCATATTTTGCAATAGATTAACCATCCATTGCTGTGGTTCTCTGAACCCTACTCAGCAGATTACCCACCTATGCAAATTATGCAATAGATGGGTAATCTGATGCAACATATTATCAATCTCTTTCGACATATAGATCAGCTGTTACGGCAACAAGATGGTCTGTTGCATAAGTTAGCTATGTTAACATTCATGTAACCTAAGCCCCATGTAACCCAACTGACTGTAAATTATTATTATATAATTTAAATGCCTCCTGTCTTTTTTTATAGGTTGTGCATCCTTGGATCGTGCCTACCGTTGATGAGCTAGGGATGACTTCTTTTCTTACTCTGGGTCTTGTTGATACAAAAGAAGACCCAACGGTGGAGTTAATAAAGAAGGAACTGGCTGGAGCAACATCCATAAGAAAAGAAGTTAGGCAAGGTCAGCCTAATGTTGAAGCTCTTCACGACCAACCTCAAACTACAATAGATCCGGGTGCTTCTTATGGGGGTATTGCTGGTGGAGTTATTTATGATAGTGGCAGCCATCCTGATGATGCTGCTGCTGCCAGTCATGATTATGAGCATGTTGGTGCTCAGTAAAAAATAAATACTTTTGAAAACACCCCTTGCATAGGTCCTCCCTCTCATCCCTACACCGGTCCTTCCTACCCTTACAGTGGTCCCTCTCACCCCTGCTCACCCTCATGTTCTTATTGCAAATGCAAAGTGTGTAAGGACAAAGAGAATAAACTCCTTGAAAAGCTATAGGCTATTATTAAAGCTGCCGAGGAGTTGAAATCCAAGAGGGGTGTCATACCATCCAACGAGGTAAGGAAGCCATGCACTCCTACAGTGGCGGTTAGGAGGAAGAGAAGAAAAATTAGACAAATTCTCTCCGTTCTGAAATCAGCAAAAATTATAACTCCTCCCGCTCTAAGAGTTGTTGAAGTTCAGGGGCCGCCGAAGAAGGTGGATATATTCGCGGCGCTTAGTAAGGAGAAGAAGAAGGAACTAGAAGAATTCATGAAGACAAAGGTTCAAAAAGAATACACCATGCATTTATTTACCGTCAAAGACTTCACGAATATGAATAATATGCGTGTGTAGTATGACGATAATGTAAGTTTACTTTTGCTAACCTAGCCTTCCAATCTAAGTACTCTATGAAGAAGAATCTACGCAGCAAATGTGTAATCTGTTGCAACAACTTGGTATTCTGTTGCAACATAATACATATCTGTTGCATAAGTTGCATTGGTTGGGTAATCTGTGAACTGATACAGAGAACCCTCTGCATCGGATTCTTTTCACTGTTTTTTTATTCTTTACAATTACTAACCTATTTAAAAATTATCTTCTTAGACCACAGTATGTTGATGAAATTTTTGGCCTCATGAGGGGCAGGCAATTAGCGTACCCGAATGCTTATGATGCTGCCGATAGGATAATGGACCTCAACTTCTACAATAATTTCAAGGATAGGTACGCTAATCTCTGTGAGCTAGCCGATTTTGGTGGCCTGGGATTTGATGAGTTAGTTTCTACGTTCCAATGGGATGAAGAAGTGATTAACTATGTTAGAGGAAAGAGGCCATATCCACACGACAAGAGCTGGACTAAGGTAAAGAGAATCCTTGCAGTCAT